>NC_071274.1:9056425-9268925 GCF_023375685.1 Ictalurus furcatus
CCGATAACACAATTCTCCTCATTGAGCAGTGTTTTGATAGAATATAATCATGTGACCTATGGGCTACCATTGATACCCTAGCCAGAAGAAGAGGACAATTAATAATAATAATAATAATAATAATTTTTTTTTAAAAAAAAGGTAGAACAATAGGGTGCCTACACACCTTTGGTGCTTGGCTCCCTAATAATGTTGTTCTTTCAGCTGCTCCCATTAGGGGTCACCACAGCTGATCATTTGTCCACATATTGGATTTGGCACAGGTTTTATGCCAGATGCACTTCCTGATACAACGCTCACATTTTATCCAGGCTTGGGACTGGCACTGAGTGCAACCCAGTGGCTGGATTCGGTGCTTGGCCCCGTAATAATAAGCTTATAAAACAGAACAGTATGTTGCCTTTGTCAAGCCTACATACTTAGTTGAACTGTGTTATGAAACATGCTGTAGCACACTGTCACTTCAGTTAGACTGAAAACAAATCATTACAACAGAACAATCACTCTAAAGGAACTCTTCACATTACACTACACTGTTGGCCTTGACATACCTTCTTTCCATGTGAATAATATTTCAATCTGTAATCATTCATTTGTGGTCAATGTAGAGCTGCACAATTAATTGAACATCGATCGCAATTAAGATTTTGACTGCCCACGATTAAATGAACATGATCGACTGCGATATTGACATTTAAAGTTCGTCCTCTGCTCATAGAAAACTCTGGTGCAGATCAAATCAAGCGCTTCCTAAACTTACAGCCAATCACACAGAGCGGCGCAGGGATGACGTCATTTTGTAATGCCAAAACCCGGAAATGGGGTTAGCATTTTAGTGCTCGAGCAGCCAGTTTCACGGCACGCTCCAGCAATTGCACGAGGGGAAATCATGATGCTAAATGGCACTACAGAGGTTGTCAGGGACATTAAACCTCATCACGCCGAACAGGAAAAAACTTTCAAATTCAGGGCTCTACAGTGCGACCATTTCACTCACATTTTCGACTGAAAAGTACTTTGTGCGACTGTGAATAAATATTTATTCACACCGGTACAAGTGACCTGTTCGGAGTTGTGTAATACAATCGGATGAAAAACAATAGGAAGTCCAAAATGGATCAACAAATATAGATAAAAAAATAGATATTATAACTTCATAAAATATAAATAAAATGAGAAAGGAAATAATGTTTAATAACTATGGATTGCATTTAATATCAATTTGACATTAAGCCTAGTTCACTATTTCCTTAGAAAGCTATTAGCCTTTTTCCTAATATGGATCATGCTTGTGTTAGTCTACTTTTAATTAGGACTCTATTGTTTAAGATATTCAAAAATAAATATTTTATGCTTGTTTACTTATCAATTAACCAACAGTATTTCTCATTGCTATTATTTTAATTCAATTAACAGTGACCATGAGCAGAGAGCTTACATTTAACTGTTTATGACAGACTTCCTGATTAAAGTTTAAACAAAAAAAAGATTGGTATCTGGATCTGGCACATTAATGTTACCATCTCTAAAATAATAATGATAATAAAAAAAACTTCAACTGTGCTCCTAAATTTTTGTAATTAGGTTCACAAGTGCTCCTAAAAGAAACTGTCTTGCATTTCTTCTCCTGTAAACACTGTTATTGCCTTTTCTACATACGCCCGAATTGTTTTCATTTGGTAGGCATATTGTTATATTTGATGCATATTTTCATTTGGTTGATGGCATTTTTCTTTTTACTCATCCTATATTTTGGGTACAATTTTATTTAGATTTTGCTTCTACGAGATGATGCACTTTAAGGATCAGTCTAATTTGATGCAAAGATTTGTACATTAGCAGGAATGTAGCAAAACATGGAGCTGAAAGCAGCAGTCTGTTTATTTAAATGTAAAAGTGCAATAAAAATATGTTGTCCCTAAAATCAATGAATAATCGTGATAAATAATCGAGATCTCAATATTGATCAAAATAATCAGGATTATCATTTTGGCCATAATCGTGCAGCCCTAGGTCAATGTTACAAAAGGTAGAAGCACAATGTTCCTGGTTAAATCTACTTAGAAGTTCTGTAATAATATTAGTTGATTGAAATGCTGCAAATAAATATTTAAAAATAATATATTTGGTATTTACCTCTTGACTGAAGTTATAGCTTAATGGACTATCCTTGTCATGATGATTGTGGTTGTCCAGGCTGTGTGTGGATGTGTTCTCAGAATAGTAGGTGACATTTAAGTGTGTTGTATTGGGCTGGGTAGAGTCTGAATCCATGAGGTAGTCTGCACTGCGTTCTGTCCATCGTGATTTGGTGACATAAGATGGTGTGGTCAGGATGGCAGTGGCATCAGAATCTCTTTTTAGGTAGAGATTGTGGTGAATATCCGATTGGCTCTTCTTCATGGAAATAGAGTCTGGATGCACACTGGAGGTTGAATCACTCTTCTCCACACTGGAACTATCACCATCCTTCTTGCTACCAACAGAATGCATGTGTGTGGCATGTTTGTGTGCATGTGTTAGTGAGTGTTCATGCGAATGTGTGTGGTCATGTTTGTTTCCATGGTGTTGCACTGTAACTCTCCTGATGCGGTCTACTCCCAACCCCTCAAGCAGCCTTCGCAGACCAGACAATGAGATGGTTCCATTCTCACCATACTTCAGGAAAAGTGCATGCAGATGCTGCTGCTGTGTTCTTTCTGCTAAGAGGCTGTCTGTCTCCACCACAAGAGGGTCGCAATCACCATTCACACCCAGCAAGTAGGCCCTGTGCAGCAGCAGAGCCATCACGATCAGAGACCGTATCCACAGTGCCATCAGTGGAACAGTGATCTTTGCTGCAAACATTAGCAAGCAATTAGAAGTTACAATTTTATCAAGTTTTTTACTGTGATAAACTTTTCATTTTGGTGGCTACACTAAATTGTCCCTAGGAAGGAACAAGCAGGTGATTTTACATGTGCATGGTGCCCTTTGATAGACAGGAGTATTCCAGTGTCCCAGATAAGCTCCGGATTCACCACAACCCTGACCAGGTTAAAGCAATTACTAAAGAGAAGCATTGAAAAAACTCAACTCATTTACACTCTCAGGACTTAAGGATCTTTTGGAATTAAAGTCATATATTAACAAACATCTAATATCATCAACTGGTTATACCCCTTTGTTTGCACGAGTTTTATCAGAAAAGTCCAATTTCTCTCGATAACTTGCGTACTACGATGCAATTTTTACGCCCAATATACCTATTACTTAAGTGGACTGCAGTAGACTCAATTCGTATACATACAGAAATACTTACACACGCTATACAATTAACAAAATAGTTTTACTTCCTACATAACAGTGTTTGGTTAACGTAAAGGGTTACAGCATGATTTGTCAAGACCCATTTTAACAAATAATGCATTATGATTTTTTTTATTCATGAAATGTGAAAATGGTCGACTATTGAGGTGAATCACGAGTTCAATATGAATATAAAAGAAGAATGTAAACAAGCGTTAATAGAGGTTACACAATAAACGCCATATGTCGAGCATCTCTGTTGTGATTTAGCACTATAACCGAGAGCAGCACATTTTCACCATGTATGACACCGTTCAGCAGCTCCGTTTAAATATTAGCAATAATAAAAATATAATGCACTTTTAAACCCACTTTATTTCCTAAAATTAAATGGTGTCTGAAACAAAACGCGAGGTTAGCAAAACAACAGTGCGCGTAGTTCCCCGGATGCGGCCTGGTCGGTGTTTTCCACCGCGCTTCTTCCCCCTTTTGTTTAATAAAGTGATCAGTGTAATAACAGACCCTCACGCCACTGACCTGAACAGGAGCCACTCAGTGAGATGTAAGAGAAAGAAAGCGCCTTTTCAGCTCAACTGCTAATTAGACGTTATTAAAGCTTAACTCGCGCCTCTTACTGAAGTGCTCCACTCAGACGTCATGGATACACTTCGCATTGGTGAAATAAGACACGTGGTGTATTCAATTTACCCTGGAACTGGGAAGTCAGAGCTCCCAATGACGTAATTCTCGACCAAGTCGGACCGATCGTATTTAAGTGGTGAACGCACATAAACGCTCCACAAAGTCGTAATTACGAGTGGAAAACTCGGGATTTCCTTTGAGCTCCTAGTTTCCGAGTTGGGTGCGTGTCAGTAAGAAAACAGCAGGTTTGCATCAGAAATCGTCTACTGTAACAGTGTGTACTCCATTCGATGCAGTACGTACTAATCAGTATGTGTGTGTAGTATGAATACAATCCCGGACATACTACATCCGCCATGTTGGCTTTGTCATGTGGACCTTCGACGTCATCATAAACACTAAAATATTAAAGGGACCACCAGAGACCGTCAGTAAAGTTAATTGAATTAGTAATATAATGTGGGCAGTGTTAACAGGCTGAAGTAAATTCGTTGCCGTTAACTCGGCCGACTGAGGCATGATGGAAATCACAAAAAAGGTTTCAAATGCTGTGACAACGGTTTTGTTGTTTAAACCTTCAACAAGTTAACAATTTATTCGGGTATTGTTAAACAAGTCCCGTTCAACCAAGGTTTAATACCTAAAAAGAGCCGACACGCTGTCTTACGCCATTTAAAAATATATATATATATATAGAGAGAGAGAGAGAGAGAGAGAGAGAGAGACTATTACCCACCAAAACCAAGCTCCTGCAACTAAAAGGTCAAAATTCCTGGAGAGAACTGAAAGACAACCAACAGCGGCAACAAACATACTTTAACAGATCAGCTAAGGATCTGGACACATTAAAACTGGGAGATTCTGAGGAAACTGCTGACACGCAGTCACAATCCTCCACCCAGATGGAGAAACAGATACAAAACGCTGTACAGACAGACAATCTGACACCTGTTGTCACAAGAGCATAATAAAGAAACCTCAAGACTTAAAGGACTGCCACATGAAGTAAAAAAAGAAAGAAAAGAAAAAAGTTTGTGTGACAGAAGGTAGCGACAGAAATGTGTCATTTCTATACAGATGGAACTGCTATATTGTTTTGTTTGTTCCAAAAATTAATGTAGATTTTTTAAAATGTTGGTTTTGCATTCAGGAAAGAAGAAAGGAATTAATGTTAGTTTTGCATTTAGGGGGAAAAAAAGAGAGAGGATGTGACAACAGGAACTATTGTTAATAGGAACTATTATGTGTATGTTGTGGTATGAGCCTGTTAGAAGGGTAGACACAGGAAGTATTGAGCTGTACTGAGATAACCACACGCGAGTAACGTGTAGGGATTTACGTGTTCAACAAATAAGATCCCAGTACTATTCAGAAATGGTTATCTTTATTCAATAAAATAAGACATAGAAAACAGGTCATGATTGCAACTGTATAGTGTATGGTTATGAGTATGTTTGTGTAGTAGTCTCTGTGATGTGTGTGGCATGCATGTCTCTGGTCATTTTGTTCTTTTCCTTGAGTTTGGCCTGCAGCAGTGTATGTTCCACCACCCCCATACGCACATCCATCTCCTGGATCTCCTGCTTTAACTTGGTCAGACTCTGCCGGATCTTTACTACAGGAGCTATAAAACAAACATTATTTCATACCCAGAAAATTTACAAATGTTAGCAGAAAATTGTACAATCATTGGGTGTATGTGTGTTGTTTCACCGCCATCTGACATGCTGCTACCCTTCTCCTCCATCTCCTGTTTGACTTTCTCAAGCTCCTCGCTGATCTGTACATAATGTAACAAAAGTTTCATTAGATACTATGAAAACATGACATATGAATGTTTGTGTGTGCATGTCATGTATATTATATATGGGTTTTTGGGAACTGTGAATTTATTTAATGATATATCACAGGTTCCCAACCCTGGTCCTGGCATACCCCCCTGTCCTGCACATTGTAGTGTTTTCTCTGCTCTTACACATCTGATTAAAATAATCGGATAAATCAGCCCTTACGGAGTTGAAGTGGTTGTGATAGAGCAAGGAAAACACTAAAATGTGCAGGAAAGTGTTTGGAGCCTGTGGGTCACATGAAGCTTCTCTGTGTTGTATCACCTCTGCTATAGCTCTGGTTCTCTCAGTCACTCCTCCACTGCCCCGCTGATACAGCTCCTTGGCCTACACACACACACACACACACACACACACACACACACGTATGATTTGGCAATTGGTAGAGAATGCTTTGCGCACGGTGGCTTAGTGGTTAGCACGTTCGCCTCACACCTCCAGGGTCAGGGGTTTGATTTCCACCATGGCCCTGTGTATGCGGAGTTTGCATGTTCTCCCCATGCTGCGGGGGTTTCATCCAGATACTCTGGTTTCCTCCCCCAGTCCAAAGACATGCATGGTAGGCTGATTGGCATGTCCAAAGTGTCCGTAATGTATGAATGGGTGCGTGAATGGGTGTGTGATTGTGCCCTGCGATGGATTGGCACCCTGTCCAGGGTGTACCCCGCCTTGTGCCCCATGCTCCCTGGGATAGGCTCCAGGTATCCCTGCAACCTTGAAAAGGATAAACGGTATAGAAGATGGATGGATGGAGAGAATGCTTTTGGTACTATTGGAACATGTTGTAATAAGGGTGGTACTGTGCCCTTCTGGGTGTGCCACGTACTGTAGCAAGAGGCAAGTCAACACACTGAAGGAGCGTTCAAGGCTATGTACTGTAGTATGCTTAAATTATAATGACAATATTAATGTGCTGATATTCACTATTTAGCAGAACAGTATGCAGTTTAGAATACAACCCAAGTAAACGCAACTCTGAGGTTGTAATTATCTGCTGCCATTATTGTCTTCTCAGCGTTACAGAATAAACAAAATGTTACTGTGAACATCAATATGACAGTTACATTTACTGAGTACTAGGTGAAAGAGCACAACTCTTGCCTTTGACAAGAGCTTGTTGTTCAGGTAGCATTAGCCACCTCTGTTGACTGTGTGCACTCACAATATAAGGAATACAGTTTGTTTCCAACATGTTGTTTCATTCTTTTTTCCAAGTATAATAATTGCCAAATTCTCATTTATCTAGATACTCTGTGGAGACGGGGGCGTGGTCAAGCACCAGTTTGTGAATGGAGGGCAGAGACAGGAAAAGTGAGTGGTAAGGTTACGGCACCAGTGTGACACTTTTATGGTTGAACCACAAATGAGGAGACAGGAGACAGGCTTTGGAAAACGCAAAAAGGGCTCTTTATTTTCTTTAGCCATTTGATTTGCTTTTCACCTGTGCATGATTTCTCTAACGAACTTTGTGTTTCAGTGAGCTGCAGCAAGGATAAAAGGTGGAGAGACAAGAGCTGTGGGACAGAGAGAGCTGAGCAGCACAGAGCAATGTGTGTGTGTGAATCTGCTTTATAAAATAAAATCACTAAAAAGCGAATAAAATAGTGAAAGAAAATAAAGAGCTGGCAGGTACTCCAACAGTAGCCCTCCCTCTCTTTCCCTGACAAAACACTGAATCGTCTCATGGCTTCTATTGGCCAGGCAATCATATGGATGTTCACAGGTGGTGTGTGGCATGTCACGAATGGCAGCTGGTGAATCCATTGGTCCAGTTCTATGTGGACTTGTCAATGTGGTGTCTAAATTTGATGCTTATCCAATGCCCCACACTGACGAACAGCTTGATTGGATAGGTGTGGCTCCCTTTTATGCGACACTGGATTTGACAAAGGGATATTGGCAGATACCCTTGACACTCATATGGCATTGGATACACATGGCATTTTACACCAATTTGTGACCCTTCCATTTGGGTTGTTCGGAGACCCAACAACATTACAACAACTCTTGGACAGAATCCTCTGTCCACACGCTGCCTATGCTGCTGCCTATCTGGATGACATTATTATTTATAGTAATGATTGTGACACATTCAGCATCTGAGAGCTGTCCTGAGGTCGCTGAGAAGGGTGGCACTCATAGCAAACCCAAAGAAATGTGTGATTGGATGGGTGGAATTATGGACTCTGGGCTTCCACTTGGGCCATGGGCAAGTGCATCCCCAAAGCGATAAGACAGCAGAGATTGTGATCTGCTTGAGACCTAAGAACAAAAAGAAGGTGAGGCAGAGTCTGGGGCTGGCTGGCTATTATTGTAGGTTTGTGCCTAATTATTCGGATGTAACCAGCCTGCTGACTGACCTCACTGCAAAGTGAGCAGCAGATGCAGTCCAGAGGACAGAGCCATGCCAATAGGCTTTTACACAGGTAAAAGCTGCACTCTATGGATCACTATTACATTCCCCTGACTTCTCTCTCCCCTATGTTTTTTAAACTGATGCACTGGACAGAGGGCTGGGGACTGTGTTATCCCAGGTGGTGGTGGAGGAGGAGCGCCCCATGCTGTACATCAGCTGCAAGCTCTCAGTGTGAGAAAGTAAGTACAGCATGATCGAGAAAGTGTATTATCTGATGGGACAAGTCTTTACCCTCTATTCGGACCACGCCCCGCTCCAATGGCTCCGGTGCAGGAAGGATGCAAACACGCAGATTACTCACTGGTATCTGGCACTTCAGTCGTTTAAGTTTGAGGTGTTCCATGGACCAGAGGCTTGCAGATGGTTGTGGCAGATTACCTCTCTCTGCATTGAGGGGGAGGGGGGGGAGGTTGGGTTGAGTTGTTGGCAGGCCAGATAGCTCCCGTCAGGCGGTGGGGGTATGTGGAGGCAGGGGCCAGTTTGTGAATGGAGGGCGGAGTCAGCAAAAGTGAGTGGTAAGGACATATTCCTGTGTGGGATTTCTCTAACAAATATTCTATTTCAGTGAGCGGAATCAAAGATAAAAGGGGGAGAGATAAGAGCTGTTGGAATGAGAGCGCTGGGTGGGACATGGGCCAAGTGTGTGTGTAAATCTGCTTCGTAAAATATAATCACTGAAAAAAGAAAACCTAATATATCTATCATTTAAAATTAAATGTATATTTTATATATATATATATATATAAATATATATAAAATATATACAGTACCTCACAAAAGTGAGTACACCCCTCACATTTTTGTAAATATTTGATTATATCTTTTCATGTGACAACACTGAGGAAATGACACTTCGCTACAATGTAAAGTAGTGAGTGTACAGCTTGTATAACAGTGTAAATTTGCTGTCCCCTCAAAATAACTCAACACACAGCCATTAATGTCTAAACCACTGGCAACAAAAGTGATACACCCCTAAGTGAAAATGTCCAAATTGGGCCCAAAGTGTCAATATTTTTTGTGGCCACCATTATTTTCCAGCACTATCTTAACCCTCTTGGGCATGGAGTTCACCAGAGCTTCACAGGTTGCCACTGGAGTCCTCTTCCACTCCTCCATGACAACATCACGGAGCTGGTGGATGTTAGAGACCTTGTGCTCCTCCACCTTCCGTTTGAGGATGCCCCACAGATGCTCAATAGGGTTTAGGTCTGGAGACATGCTTGGCCAGTCCATCACCTTCACCCTCAGCTTCTTTAGCAAGGCAAAAAAGTAGTTATCATGCTGGAATACTGCCCTGCAGCCCAGTCTCCGAGAGGAGGGGACCATGGGTACCAGGGGTACATGTTGGCATTCATGGTTCCCTCAATGAACTGTAGCTCCCCAGTGCTGGCAGCACTCATGCAGCCCCAGACCATGACACTCCCACCACCATGCTTGACTGTAGGTAAGACCCATTTGTCTTTGTACTCCTCACTTGGTTGCTGCCACACACGTTTGACACCATCTGAACCAAGTAAGTTTATCTTGGTCTCATCAGACCACAGGACATGGTTCCAGTAATCCATGTCCTTAGTCTGCTTGTCTTCAGCAAACTGTTTGCGGGCTTTCTTGTGCATCATCTTTAGAAGAGGCTTCCTTCTGGGACGATAGCCATGCAGACCAATTTGATGCAGTGTGCGGCATACGGTCTGAGCACTGACAGGCTGACCCCTCACCCCTTCAACCACTGCAGCAATGCTGGCAGCACTGGTACGTCTATTTCCCAAGGACAACCTTTGGATATGACGCTGAGCATATGCACTCAACTTCTTTGATCGACCATGGCGAGGCCTGTTCTGAGTGGAACCTGTCCTGTTAAACCGCTGTATGGTCTTGGCCACCGTGCTGCAGCTCAGTGTCAAGGTCTTGGCAGTCTTCTTATAGCCTAGGCCATCTTTATGTAGAGCAATAATTCTTTTTTTCAGATCCTCAGAGAGTTCTTTGCCATGAGGTGCCATGTTGAACTTCCAGTGACCAGTATGAGGGAGTGTGAGAGCGATGACACCAAATTTAACACACCTGCTCCCCATTCACACCTGAGACCTTGTAACACTAACAAGTCACATGACACCGGGGAGGTAAAATGGCTAATTGGGACCAATTTGGACATTTTCACTTAGGGGTGTACTCACTTTTGTTGCCAGCGGTTTAGACATTAATGGCTGTGTGTTGAGTTATTTTGAGGGGACAGCAAATTTACACTGTTACACAAGCTGTACACTCACTACATTGTAGCAAAGTGTCATTTCTTCATTTTTGTCACATGAAAAGATATAATCAAATATTTACAAAAATGTGAGGGGTGTACTCACTTATATATACTGAGATACTGTGTGTGTATATATATATATATATATATATATATATATATATATATACACATACACATACACACACACACACACACACACATCATATATATATATATTTAATTTAAATATAAATTTATATATATTATATATACATATATATTTATTATTTACATTTATTCATTTAGCAGACGCTTTTATCCAAAGCGATTTACAAATGAGAAAATACAAGCAAAGCAATATATCAAGCAGAGAACAATACAAGTAGTGCTACCGTACAAGATCCATTAATTGAGTTCCAGAAGAAGCAAAGTAGAGGTGTAAGTGCCAGAGTAATTTTTATTTTATGTTATTTATTTTTTTTATGGGTTGGTTAGGTGTTCACGGAAGACGTGGGTCTTTAGATGTTTTTTGAAGGTGGTGAGAGATTCTGCGGTCCGGATTCAGGTTGGAAGTTCATTCCAGCACTGAAGAACCACCACCATCACCGTCTGAATGTTCTTGAAAGGGACCTTGAGCCACGCTGAGTAGGTAATATATTATTATATTTATTTGTATATATTTAATTTATTTATATTTATTTATTTATTTATTTATTTATTTATTATAAATCATGTTTCTACGATAATATTTCAGTAAGTTAAAACTGAAATGGATGGAAAACATCAGTTGCATCTCTGACAACGAAATCATCCCCAGGGGACGTTGGAAAATCTGACATTCATCCAATGGCTGTGAAGAAAGTATTGAAGCCTGTCATCAAAGGGCTGTCAGCTTTCACTCAACCTGGGCACACATGAGGTCAAGCCATAGAAATCCTTTTTGTCCCACTTAATTTTTTATGCAGTAATGTTTCTCTTTGTTGCATTGTTTGATACAAAAGACAAAATATAAATAAATATAAATGGGCTAAGTGTACATGTTTCTTATTTATTCAGATCAAAATGGTAGGCCTTTGGGTGTCGGAAATATGTCCCAAATTGTCACACACAAGCTTACTACTTGTCCCACATTGGTTCGTTTACATCTGGTCACCCTACTCTGAAGGGCACTTTAAAGAGAGAGTAATCAAGCTAGTCATGTTGTAAGATTGCTTCAAACTGAATTTCCAATATAAATGACTTCAAAATTTGAGTTTCAAGTGACCATTATTTTTGATCAGATCAGTGCAATATTTGAGATGTCAGTCCTTTCTACCATACTTTATGTACTAAATGTTTTAGCAAATTCTGAGATAATGTTGCAACCAAGGTGTTATAGAATGACCCAAACATAATGCATAAAAAAAGAAAATGAAAGTGCAGCACAACCCAAGAGATGTGATCTGACCTCATCTTAAGTGCAAAATCGACTGATAATGCATGGTTATGGAGCTACAGCCATAGTTCGCAGTAGCTCAGGAATGTCATGTTTCAAAGTTTTACACTCCTGATTCAATAATATTTGATGCAGCTTTGAAGTAGACATTTTAATTTCAAAAGTCTTTGAAACCATGAAGCACTCCCTATCAAGTTTAACTTGCTTAGAATTTTACCTCACAGAATTTTGCTTGTGCATTCCTGTAGTCTGTGATTAGGTGTTCCAGCTGTGTGTTGATATACTTCTCTCTGCTGTTCACTTTCTCCTGAGTTTTACTGATCTCCTCCAGCAGTTTATCCAGATATGCCTGAAACATACGCAAGTTCCAAAAGCATTGAGTGAAAAAATATACCAACTTGAGCTCCATGTAAACATGTGTAACATACCTTGGCCTCTTTCAAAGAGCTTTTGATGCCATCCTGGTGCTGAAGCATTTGGCTCACATGGCTCCGCCAATCCTGAAGGTTACAATAATTGCCCGTTATTCAAAACCCCAAACTGGTAAACCATCTTTATTTTCAGGCCTGGTGAAAGCATTTAATTTGTGCAGTATAATACAAAACGAAACAAAAAGAAATCTAAATACCAGTTGCAAATGTTTGGGATTCATGCTGTTATCATTAAATTTTTAATTTTTAATAAGTGATTAGTGAAAATGGAAGCTCTAACCTTAATATCTGTGCGGACAGAGACTTTGAGCTGGGACAGAACCCTCTCTACCTCCAGATTCCACTCGGCAGAATCAGTCACTGATTCCAGGATCATCTCTGGTCTCAGCCCACTCACCTCCTATACACATTCATATCACATCAATCAGTAAAAAGCATAAACATGTTTTCACAAAGCTTTATAATTAGAAAGTAAAATGTCACTTATATCAGACATCAAGCTTAATCTGATGCATCCCACTTTCATTGATCACTCTTGAGATGATTCACCTGTATTAAATTTGGCTGATTTTTCTTGATTTTGAAAGACAGTGGATATAAAAAGTCTACATACCACTATTAAAATAGCAGGTTTTTGTTATGTAAAAAAATGAAACCAAGATAAATCATGCAACCAGGTTATTGTAACTTTTTAATTTTTCATTGAGAGTGAAAAATGTTCTAACATGATTTATCATATTTTTTATATCCACTTTTTATATCCACTGAACATTTAGCAATATAAAGTCCCACAGCTAAGAGTGCATGTCAGAAAAAAAAGACATTAGTTAAAAGAAATTGATCATAGACCCCAGATAGGATTGCATAAAGCACAGATCTAGTGAAAGCTACCTAAAAGTTCTGCCATTTTTCATCATACTTAAATGGAACACATCTGAAATCACTGAGACGCTTCATAGAGCTGGCCATCCAGACAATCTCATCAAACAGGGCACTTGGAGTTTGCCAAAGGCTACATAATGGACACTAAGGCTAATATTATGTAGTCTGATAAAAACAAAATGTAAATATTTTGCCTGAATGCCAATTGGAATCTGGAGAAAACCAGACATCATTAATCACTTGCCCAATTTCATCCCTATGATGACACACAGTGGTGGCATGCTGTGGGGATGTTCTCTAGCAGCAGGGACTGGGAGGCTTGGCAAGACTGAGGGTAGATCAAACAGATCAAAGTACAGAGATATCCTTGAGGAAACTTATGAGCATTCAGGACACCATGATAATGACCCAAAACAACACGGGTCAACACAGGAGTGGCTTCAAAACAAATCTGTAAATGTCCTTGATTGAACATCAGTGGAGAAATCTTACAGTAGCAGTAAACTAAGGCTTCCTATCCAACCTGACATGACTCAAGAAGTTCTGTAGGAAAGAATGGGAAAAGACCCCTAAATCCAGGTATGCCAGTGTATGATAGATAGACAAATGTGTTTATTCCAATAAATAAGTTTAATTTCTGATTTATTTAACACTCAACTCTCAGAGCATGTTTTGTGAGAGTCCTGTGCAGGCCTCCTAGTTCAGACAGTGAAGATAGTGCTGCTAGTACTTAAACTCACATTAGTTCTTGACTTCAGTTCCTCCAGATCAATAACATCATCTTCCTCTTCAGCCTCCTCCTATAAACAGACAGGGTTTAATGCTGTATTGTAGATATAGTCTTCAGCTGTACATTAGAGTTGAAATTAAATAATGAATATGCAGTGCAGACTTTCAGGTTAAATTTGGGGATATTTGCATACAAAGTGGGTGAATTGTGTAGGAAGTTCAGTATTTTTATGAGACAGCAGGGACACCAAGGCGCACTACCAAAGGCAGTACTGGCCACGGCGGACCAAATTTGCTGTGGTGAGGAACAACGTCAGGTGGGAGCCATTGGTGGACCCCCGGAAGATACTGACGCCACCACGGCACATCAAATTGGGTATTATGAAACAATTTGTCACAGCTCCAGATAAGGAGCTGGCAGCCTTCAAGTACTTTCAAGACTTCTCTCCTAAGCTGCCGGAGTCAAAAGTCAAAGCTGGCATCTTTGTAGGACCACAGATAAAGAAGATTCTGGAGTGCAAGGAATTCCCCAAGAAGCTCACTAGGAAGGAGAAAGAGGCCTGGAACAGCTTTGTTGCAGTGGTTCAGGGATTAATGGCAATCACAAAGGTGAAAACTATGTGGAACTGGTTGCGACTCTGGTAAAGAACTATGGAACAATGGGCTCCAGGATGTCTCTCAAAGTCCATGTCCTTGATGCTCATCTTGATCAATTTAAGGAGAACATGGGAGCAAGGAGGAGCAAGGCGAGCGCTTCCACCAGGGTATACTGGAGTGAGCGCTGCTACCAGGAACAATATAATAAGCACATGGGAGCTTTGGGGGCTGCTTTGTGAAAGTGGTGTACAATATAATTGTAAATCTCAAAAAACTACTTGCTTCTAAATCTTTGGTGTCTTTTTTTTTATAACTTTAGTATAAATACATGTAAATTTTCATTCATATTGTTTTTTTCTGAAAAGGCACAAAATCGCCCATTTTCTCAATGAAAATGGGTACATTTCAAAATGCCAATGTCCTGGGCACAAAAGCAAAGTTTGTGGGGATTAATAGCCATTTTCTATACTTTTGGGGCATAAGCAATTAGAAAGGAACACTTACTACCCAGGAACAAAAATCGTGTTACATAGTGTTAGCATAAATTTGAGTGGGTGTGACTAAATAGCCAAAAAGGCAATTTTATATAGTTTCAGCAATAAAATCAAGCTAAAAAAAAAGAAGACATTTCCTTCAACACCTTATTTTCCAAGATATTCTTGAGTTCGTTTTCATGCACAAAAATTTTAATAGCAGTCCCCAGTGGCCAATTTGAGTGAGGCTGCATGAGTTACTAATGGGTCACTACCTGAACCTACCATTCAAGTTTCATGATGATAGCACAATGTTAACCCCTTCAAATGCTTACCTAAATCTGATTGGCTGATGAGGTGGTCATGTTTTGATTAATTAGGTCATCAACAAAAACCCATTTACACATTAACACAGATGCATCTTACCAAATTTCAGCTCAATCAGACTTATGGTTCCTGTGAAACAATTATCTGACCTTAGCTCCACCCCCTATGTATGACCATGCCCCAAACTTCGCAAAACCTCAGAATCTCCCCTGGTGTATGCCTTTAATGTTTTGTCTAACTCTATGCAAGTACACGAGTTACAACTGTTTGATTAAATAAGGATCCCCTCATTAATATTGACTGTCAAGTGGCAGACATATTGTTCACAAATGCCAACATGTTTTTGAAATCTTGAGTTTCACATTCTGCTGAGTAGTTTCACATCAAATTTGTGAAGATGGGCCAAAAATCCTACGACTAGTTTGCAAAAGTAGGTATTGCAGATTATGTGAATTAGCAAAAGATCTAAGTAGGCAGAGCTACATGGTTCTTGAGGTGTTTGTATGCGTGTGCACGCATCTCACGAGTTCCGCCGGCTATAACTCTCTCTCTCTCCCCCCCCCCATTAAAGGAGACTGGCGGTAATAAAACACAGGTGAAAATCATCAAGCGTTACCTGCCAGTTTGACCCACCTCCTCTCTGTTCACAGCTGACGGTCGACCACGCCTCAGCTGCCACATACCTCAGTTTATAGCAGGGAGTATTCAGTACAAAGGGAAACATTTATGGATTGCACATTTTATCAACTCATGTGCTGTCACCTCAGCTACAACACAAAGCACTTCGAAAACAAAGCTGGCCAAAGCACTTCGAAAACAAGGGTACACTTCATACAGTAGGCCAACTTACAATAAACTAACATTAACTGCACAACATAATGAAGAAAAAAAACATAACTCAAAATATTCCACAAAGCTGTCATGTGAGTGTCCTCCTCCTCTTCTCTGTGTCCCTTATGTATCCATGAGCACACACCTGCTGCCACTCACTCTATTGCACTCTAGCCTTTTTAGTGTTTTGCTCCTTTTTCTCACTGTCGTTGTTCGTGTTCTTAAAAAATGCTGTTAATGATAACTGAGTAGGACAAGCGGTACAAAAATGGATAGATATACTGCTATCATTCCTACACATTCTCCTGATTTGCATGAAAGTCTGCATTTTGAAGTCATATTCATTATTTCATTTCAATTCCAAAATACTGTGGTAGACAGCTAAAAAAATAAAAACTTTGTCAATGTTCAAATATTTATGGACCTGACTGTATGTGTAACATTGTGCGAGTGTGTGGGACTTACAGTCAACTCCTCCACTTTGCTGAGTGTGAGCTCAGCATCATCCTCCATCACAGACTCCTCCTCCAATTCCTCTGAGGGATAGAGAGGCCTGAGAAAAAGAAGGAAATATTTGAAGAGCCCTCTTTAAACTTAAACTTCTTGTAGGTCACTTTTTTAATTGTGTTTTACTTTTACCTCTTCCAGACAAACTGTCCACACCTAAGGGCTTCCTCTGCCAGGCGGTCCAAGACATAACACACATGTTCACCAGAACCAGACTTCAGCTTAGATGGAGGGAAGTCAACCAGCCCACCCTACACCAACCACACAGTCAAGTCATAAAGAGGGTACACTATCTAAGAATGACTGTTTCTCTCTTTTTATCACTGTCTCACACACATACCATCACAGTCATGTGTTCTTGTGTGGTGTTAACTAACCTGTGCCCTAAGGTGCGTCAGGATGTTTGACACAATCACGTTGGGGTCATCATACTCCTGTGGTGTTTCAAACGACCGGCCACACAGTGTTATGAGCCACGCTGCTATGACACTGAACATGTAGAATTGTTCACCAGGGTTACTCACTGTGTACGAACTTGCTACAAAATAATGCCTGGAAAAGAGATGGAGGGGAGCAAAGGGGAGTGGGGTGGAATGAGATGGCAGTGGTTTTTGGTACAATTTCATTCAATGTGCCCACTCAATCATGCATGCACTGAAATTTAAGAATGCACATTTAACATGCCACCATAAAGGCAAAGGGTCTTTAATCAAAATTTGACAGGGCTACAGTAGCTTACTGGTTCTGCACTAGGAACAGGACAGTTATGAGTTCCCAGAACTGCCAGAAAGCATTTTTTCCAATATCAATTATTCATGTTTGAGATACTTTCAATTAGTGCTGGACGATATGGCCAAAATGTATATCATGATATATTTCTTAATTTCGGTCGATACAATATAATTCCAATATCGATATGAACAATATAAATCCTCAGAAAAACTGCCAAGGACACCCACAACAGATGTCTGTACCTTCAAACTTCTGTAAAATGAATTTGCCAAGTCTATGAAACCTCCTATAAAACTATATAATAATTTAGAAATAAAAATGGCACAATAAATTCATGTTCACCTTTTATTTGGATTTAACCTTCATACAAACAAGAAATGTTGATATTTCTGTAAAGCTGCTTTGAGACAATGTCTATTGTAAAAAGCGCTATACAAATAAAGTTGAATTGAATTGAATTGAAATGTGAAATCACAGTCAAATAAACATAAAACTCTCAACTTTGTCAATATTAATATCTTTAACTTTAAACTACAACATAGGCTGCTTATCTTACTCTTATAGATTGAAATAAAAGTGCTTCAGCCAGGATAAAAACAATATTTAAAATGCTCAGAGTTGCTGAAAAAAACAGAAAAAAGTGTGAGCAATAACAAGAACACATGTTGCTGGGGCAGGGACATTGTTGGGGGTTGATGACGCCCTATGACAGGCTGTAGAGGTTTCTGGCAAGAAATACATGCTGGTCTACATTATCTGGCTTCAAAGATGCCCTTTTACATGTGACAATGTTGGCACCTGTACTAAAAACCCTCTCAGAGGGGGAGCTTGTGGCTTGAATACACAAGTAATGTTTTACCAGTTGGCTTACTCTGGGGAAGTTCTTATGATAGACTTTCCACCAATCCAGAGGATTTGAGTCATTGTCAGCATCTGGAGACAGAAGGTAGTTGCTGAGCTCCCTCTCAACTGCCTGCTGTACACTCAAGCCTTCTGTGTTGGTAGTGGTGGATTTATTTGAAAAAAAACTAGCTAGCCAGAGACCGGTATGTTTTCGTGGCTGGTGTCACTGCTGCAGAAGCATCTCAAATGGCTTCTTCTCTGGACTCCTCTTCCCTTACCACAACAGCTCCCTCTCCCTTCAGCATCTCCTACACAGCTTTCTCTTTGATGTATTCTCTCTTCTCCTCCTGAGTGTACTGAAGCTTGAATCTTGGGTCAACGAGGCATGCCATGTCAAGTAGATCATCCATGGCTGGGTCATCATATTTTTCGTTCAGGTATCCCATCACTGTTGTCTTTATGGTCCTGGTGAGGTCTGTGTCATCCTCTGCTTCCTTCAAGATGGAGGAAGATTGAAGAGATTGCATCACTGGTTTTAGGAATGACACACTGACATAGGACTCACCGGACAAGGCATCTTTGAATTCGAGGAGCGGGCTTAGAGCTGCATCTATAGACTCTAAAACATCCACATCTTGCCAAGTAGGAACCAGCGACCTGGTGTTCTTGTCTTTTGAGAGGACCTCTGTGATGGCCCTTTTCTGCTCCAGAACCCGCTTCACCATTTGTTGACGGGAGCCCCATCTTGTTGGGGTTTTCACTGATGAGCTTGTGCTTTGGCAAGTGATACTCTTCCTGAGCAGCTGCAAGGTCCCGTTTCTTCTTCCATGAGTAGAAGGCAGCCACCACCTTTTTACAGACCCCAACTGCTCTGTCCACTCACTTGTCTTGGTGAACTTTTTCTGTTGACAGAGAGAGAAAAAAAAATATTGCAATATATAGTTCTCATTTGTATTTTAACTACAAAATTTGATTTATTCATATTATTCTTACACAATTCTCCTGCTTACGTACATTTTATTGTTTTTATTTCACACCTGATTTGGCAAAGTAAACATCTGTTTCCATGCCAGTAAAACACCTTTGAATTTAATTGATAGAACTGCTGTATGTATAAATCCATACAAATATGTATGTCATGACTAAAGAATAAATGAATAGCCTATTCAGTCACTTAAATTGGGGGAATGAATTCACCTAATCAAAACTATAGGCCAACTAAGTACTAAGTAATATCTAGTGTCTGGGTTTGGTATCCATAGTCATAGCCTACACAACACAGAGCACCTCAACTCAAGTGTTTTATTTATCAAATCAAATGCACATTATAACACATAACACATGCTCAATGAAATTCTTATGACATGGCATGCAACAACCACATAGCAAGCATAAAATTGTGTGAATATAAACATACTATAAACAAATATAAAGAATATAAAAATAGCTATCAAAAACATGCAAGCACTGATAAGCCAAGTTTAGGTTAGGCCTATTTTGTGTTAAGCATATCGCCTATTTGTTACTGCAATGATTGTAGTAATATATCCTCATACCATAAGCAAAATAACTTAACATAATACGCAAATGTAAATTAACTGTGTATAACTTACCAATAGCAGAGTTCAGTCAGTGCCCGAAGCACTGTAGCCTTGTCCATCTGTTCAACTCAGTGGCTTTGATGATACTGGTCCCGCTATCTGTGGTGATGCAGACCTGGCGGTCTTCGCCGAGTCCCCAGGAGGCAAGCGTGTCCATAAGTCCGGCCACAATTGCTTCACCCGTGTGATCCTCAGGAAAGTAAACCGTCTGGAGGTATAAGCTGACAAGCTTCCAATCTTGGTCAATAAAGTGGACTGTCAGTCTCAAGTATGGTTCCGAGGTTCGGCTTGACCACAGGTCAGCTGTGGTCGCAAAATATGACCCTGACTTCAGTTGCTCCTCCACCCTTTCCCTAACTTCCCCTTAAAGGGTAGGTAAAGCTGTGCGGGAAAAATATTTCCGGCCAGGGAGCTCGTATCTGGGGTCGATGACGGACATAATTTTCCTGAAGCCCACATTTTCTACTGTACTAAACGGCATCATGTCCTTAGCCAAAAAGTTTGTGACAGCCTTAGTAATGTCTTTATATCGTTTAGACTGCTTGTCATAAGGCATGAATGCAGCGATCCATGTTTGCTGCATGGGTTTCTCTTTTGACACAGCTGGTGATGGGGATGGCGGTGATATTTCAGAGACAGGTTGTCTTAAACCTTTATGATGCCTCATCTTCTGACTCTAAGAATATTCTATCAGGTGGAACTGCTTCAGATGGTGGAACAGATATGAGGTGTTCCTGCTGCTAGTTGGCACCACTCTCCGGCACATTTTGCAGCGCACTGAAACCTTCAGTTTATCAGAGCTTAGATAACCAAACCACTTCCATACTACTGAATTAGTCTTTCCTCTCTTATCAACTATTTTGTCTGCTTTCTCTTCACTTGTGGAAGCTCGTTTAGTCGCATTTGTATTGCGGTCAGGGGTACTCATTTTGTAGCTAAAACTTGCCGCATTGGAACTTAGCCTAACACTGCCGAGGACTGGCTGCGTGCCTGTGGTGTACGTCATCACGCACGTAGCCAATTGTGTTCTGCTCGGCTTAAATACAACACACTGAGTCCTGCACCATGAATGTCAGTCAGTGACAAATGTTTTAATGTATGTCGAAATACATAAATGGAAATGTGTTTAAAAATCATATCACAGTTATTGAAAAAAATTTATATCACGATTTATATTGATATTGAATTATTGTCCAGGCCTACTTTCAATAAAATTATTGTGTCATTCAATCTGGTAGCCGCATTGAAACCCATTTGTATTTTGGTCCAATTTGTACATTTGGTTCCTTTAAGTTATACATTTTATACTCCCCAGACAGGGAGAAGAAATCTAGCCATGCACTCATAAGTACAGAGTGCAAACTCAAAATAAAGGTGACAGGAAAAGACCCAGATGTGAAGAAACTGTCTCAGAACAAGAGGAGCCCACACATCATCTGGAGGGTAGAATTGCTTTGGTTTTCTTAAACTGGATATCACACATTCCATCGGCAAAATGGAAATTGACTTATCAGACATTTTCAATCAGTATAAATGCATTAAATATCTGATGGCCTCAAATCTGTTATTATGTCTGATGAGTCAGGACACCGTTTTCTTTCTGTGTGTAAAGTATTGTGACTGTGTTTGGCTGATGGCGAGCAAAGCGATGGAAAAGGGAAGGGGTGTGAGCCCCTGCTGGGCAAACAATTCACACTGCACAATAACATTGCTACAGAAATAAAAACAGACAACCAAACTAAAACTTTTTTGATAGTAAAACACAGTGTACATCTGCCACAATGAAATGATAACATTTAAACCCAATAGCACACTTTTATAAATGTTAACGTCCTAGCTTATCTAAAAGGAAAAAAAAACAGTTTGTTTCCAGTTTTATAAATGTATCAAGTAGTAACTGTAGAATGCTATGTTTACATTTACTTGACTTCAGAACAGAAATATCTCTTTTTAGTAAAAGATGCAGTGCCTCATCTCTCTGTGGCAAAACACTCCATGGTTGAAGCAGATAATTGGGAGAAAATATATCAAAGTGGAAACATTTTTCCTTCTCAAAGCAAGCCTTTCTTTTCTTTTTTTCATCTCTCCTCTGTTGTGAAGCAACAGTGACAACAATATTAACCTGATTAAGACAATACTCTGATTAAGAAACTAGCATGTAAACAGTGATTATTATTTACCTTAATACGGCTAAAGTCATACTCGAAGTAAACACAAATCGTATTAAGACCTGTGGAGTATTCCTATTTTAGGCGCATCATCGCTGTGCATTATAGACATGTACACACCTTAATCACACACTTTCATGCTGGCTTATCCTTTTAAACAACAAATGCAGTCTTCACAGGTGAAACTGAAGGGTAAAACCAAGAGTAGATGTTCAGAGCTATTTATTGTTTAAACAATCAATCTAACAAGAAACACTAGTCAGTTACATGTTTCAATATCTTTGCTCAACTACAAATTGGGTGGTCTCACACAAAATGTGCGATGTTCTATGTCGCTTAAGACTTCTACATACAAATACCACGAAATAAAAGCTGAAATTCTAAACTCTCTTCTCATATTCATCTTTTGATCTCAAACCCAGTCTACTGCAAAAACAAATGGATTGGCCTTGCCGCTCCAAAAATTTCGAAGGGGACTGTATATATGCATACTGTTTGAATGACCAAGATGGCAACCCTAATCTCGACACACAGCTCCGATACCCCGTATAACATCACTAACAACAACAAACAACGAACCAGTTAACACTCAGACATGCTAATGATACTTGGCATCATAACGTCTGGTATAAAAAAAAAAAGCTTGACGTTTTTATATAATTTCTGTGTAGATTACGTCAGATAAACCTAGTCAGTTAACTACATCCAAACAAGTTAGCATCTTTCTTACAAGATTCTTTATTCTTACTTTACCTGGATAGAGGTTTCATGTTGTGCTTTTCAAGGACTTGTTCCTCATAGTCCAACAGTTTTAGTTTATCTAACAAGTCCTCCATAACCACAAACATCTGGTGCTGTAATGCAGGACTCCGTTCATCCTCGTCTTCCCTTCGACCATCCTCTGCCATGTTTTTCTATCCACCCGGGCGGTTACTACTGTAAATGTTAGGCAACGGGTTCTGGGTTTAGTATACTGAAAACCAGCGAAGTTTGGGGTGGAAACTTGAATTAGCTAGCAAATTTGAACAAGGGGTAATTCATCTAGCTAGCTAGCGCCAACCAGTGCTGGCCACAAATAGCTTGTTGTCATTAACGTTGTCAGGATACAGCACAGCGCCAGCAACCACAGGCGAATAAGCTAATTTTACTTCCGGGTGAAATTTTGTCAGTAATAAGTCTCAACTTTTTGGTGTTATAGTTTATATTATATTATAGTTTATATTATAAACTAACTTGCCCATAATCGAGATTTTCATACTGGCATAAAGTTGGCTTGACGTTGGAAGTTAGATATTCGCAGATCTATTCCCGAGTTCTAGAAGAAGCAAAGTGCGCGAATATCGACTGTCTAACGTCAAGCCAACTTTATGCCAGTGCAGAGTAGAGGTGTAAGTGCTAGCGGGATTTATTTATTTATTTATCTATCTATCTATCTATTATTTTTTATAGGAGGTTTGTTACGTGTTCACGGAAGAGGTGGGTCTTTAGCTGTTTTTTTTGAAGATAGTGACAGATTCTGCGGTCCGGATTGAGGTTGGAAGTTCGTTCTACTGCTGAGGGACAGATAGTGTGAAGGTTCTGGAAAGGGAACCTTCAGTATTTCACTACTGAATGGGCTCATACACAAAATATACAATAATTTAAAGCTCAATAGCATTTGAAGGGAATGATGTACAGTCACAATACCAACTGTAAAGTGCATCATACCTGACAACTAGTCGAACACCAAAAATAAGCTTTACAGATCTTTATTATAAAGGGTTTAAACAATGTTTTTCATGCTTGTTCAATGAACCATAAACAATTGTTGCACATGCACCTGTGGAACAGTCCTTGAATCTCTAATAGTTTACAGGCGGTAGGCAATTAAGGTCACAGTTACAGTAACTAAGGACACTAAAGAGACCTGTCGACTGACTCTGAAAAACACCAGAAGAAAGATACCTAGGGTGCCTCCTCACCTGCGTGAACATGCCATAGGCCTGCTGCAGGGAGGCATGAGGGCTGCAGATGTGGCCAGAGCAATAAACTGCAATGTCTGTAATGTAAGACACCTAAGACAGTGCTACAGGGAGACAGGAAAGACAGCTGATCGCCTTTGCAGTGAAAAATGACATGTAACCATGTGTCCCCCCAGATGTGATCGAGAATTTGCAAATGCCTTGGTGGAAGAGTGGGGTAACATCTCACAGCAAGAACTGACAAATCTGGTGCAGTCCATGAGGATGAGATGCACTGTAGTTCTTAAAGCAGCTTGAACAGCTGGAAGTAAGTGAAATATTATATATTTCATGTATGATGTCCCTAGTGGAAAAAACAAGTGAGATGGCAGCAACCGGAGACTGATCATTCGCTACTGATCACATGATATCAATGAGACGTCTAATGTTATCAGAAGAGCTACGGCCCCGAATAAACCCCACCTGATCTATATGTATAAGAGATGTCATAACTTTACATAATCGGTTAGCCAGAACTTTCGACAAGATTTTTACATCTAACTGGATCGGGGAAATTGGACGATAACTTTTACACTCACTTGGATCTTTGTCTTTTTTAAGAATCAGACTGATCTGGGCCTGTGTCATGGTTGGAGGAAGCTTTCCATTCTTTAATGATTCTGTATAAACTTCTAACAGAAGTGGAGCCAGTTCTGTAGCATAAGATTTGAAAAACTCAGCGGCAAAGCCATCTGGCCCCGGAGACTGACCTGTAGGCAGGGCCTTAATTACCTCGCCAAGCTCCTCCAGGGTTATCTCAGAATCAAGAGAATTTTTTTGCTCATTCGTCAGTTTCAGGAGTTCTAATGGTTCCACAAAGTTTCTAATATCTTCATCAGTAGACGAAGACACTGAACTATAGAGGTTAAAGTAAAATACTTTAAAAGCATTATTAATATCAACGGCCAAGGTAAAAATTTCACCACTAACAGACTTCACTGCAGGAATGGTAGAAAGGGCCTCCCTCTGTTTTATATATCTAGCTAAAAGTTTTCCTGCTTTGTCCCCCGACTCAAAGTATGACTGTCTTGCCCTGACAGTCAATTCTCTGAGACCATCAGACGACATTCGGCACTTCAGCTCTGCCTCTGCATTTTCAATATTTCCTTCCAACTCCACGAGTTCTCGTGCTTTGGATTTTTTAATGAATGAGGCATACTGTATGATCCAACCCCTAAGAACCGCCTTAAGTGCCTCCCACGCCATGCCCACAGAGGATACTGAAGACCAGTTGGTCTCCATATAAACATCAAGTTCAGTCTTTAACATTTGTCGGAAATCAGGATTTTGTAAAAGGCATACATTAAAGCGCCAACTAAATGATTTCTTCCTCTCCATTTGTGGCCACACACACCACACACACCTTCTCCGTTTGTGGTGAGTTTAGACTCACCAGGGCGTGATCTGAGACTAGAATGTTTACGATTGAACAATCAGCAACAGATGAAATGAGTGATTTGGATATCAAAAAAAAATCTATTCTAGAATAAATCTTATGGACTGATGAAAAATAAAAATGTATAGTCCCTACCAGATCGGTTCAAAAGTCTCCAAATATCTGCAAGACCAAGATTTTTACACATCCTGTGAAGCGTCACTGTTGCTCTAGGGGGCTTACACACTTGCAACACTATGATCAAGGACTGAGTCCATCAAAAGATTAAAGTCTCCTCCCAATATTATATCATGTGGGGTGCCAGCAGATTGCAACATCCCTTCAAGATCTATAAAAAAGCCCTGATCATCAGCATTAGGTGCATAAATATTAGCCAAAATAAGACTTTGCCCCTGAATTTCTGCTAAAACAATAATTACTCTCCCTAATTTATCTTTAAACTGTTTGAGACATTTGAATTGTAGATGCTTATTTACCAATATAATGACTCCCCTGCTCTTACTTGAGCCAGCACTAAAGAAAACATGACCACCCCATATCTTCCCAAATTTTTCAGCTTCCTGCGGGGAAAGATGCGTTTCTTGAAGAAACACAATATCATATTTCTTACGCATAAGAAAAGTAATGACCTTCCTTCTTTTTCTGGGGTGTCCTGACCCATTCACATTCCACGTGGAGAGAGATAGTACACTCATATTAACATCTGACATTTTGATATAACAGAAAAAATTAATTGTGTGCCAAAAACAAAATTATGAAGACCACAGTTCAACATTAATGCAACAATAAAACCCCGAGCTTCCCCCCGAACAAAACAATCAGAAAAAAGAAAAACATGCGCATCAACCCTGCGCACGACAGCGCCAACCGGCGCCAATCCCCCTAAACTCAAAGAGTCCATGTACTCTACGAGAGCCCCCGCGACAACTCTGCCATCGGATTGCACGATTCTGCCTCACAAATTTGTGAGGCAAAATTACATAACATAAAATATTTTGTAAAATAAAATACACCCCAACCAATAAGCAGAGTAAACACAAATAATGTATAGACTAATTGACAGAACTGCCTCAAAGGTGTGTTCCTTCACAAAACAAATTCCAGCCAATATAGAGCCGTTCAGTTTCCTCGTACAGACAAACGAATAATCAACGAGCCGGCTGTTATGAAAGAATGACGTCATTATTCCAAAGTCCTGTGGAAGTACTCCACAAATCCGACTTCAGCCAACAGGAGGCACAAGCGCAAGGAGCGAGCAGAAACATCTGCCACTGTCCTGAAGCAGTGTTATTCAACAAAAGAAGCCCCACCACTAGGCGGAGCCAGCACAAAAGGAAACAAAACCGCATCCCGGTTCCTCTGATGGTCAAGAGCCAATTCACTCGGAGGCCACATAATTTTGCGGTCATCTGTAGTATCTATTATCAATCTGGGCTGGAACTTCAATGTAAAAGTGATCTTCCGTCCATGCCAAAGTTTCTTTAAGGAAGTGATATTTCACAAAACAAAACAACCTCTAGCCGTTCGGCGGCGCCAACGCAAAAAGAAATAAAGAATGGCACCCATTTTCCTCCGAAAGCCAGAGTACGCACAGCGAGTCGACCCACTCACAAGAGAAACATCCAATGGATTATTCACCCATTGATTCAATAAAAGACATTGCCTGATTGGGACACGTAAATACTTTGCTGCCGTCTTTGGTGTTTATTCTCAGTCTGGCCGGAAACATCAGTGCAAAAGTGATCTTATGTTGGTGCAAGACTTTCTTGCATTCCTTGAACCGATCGTGTTTCTCTCTTGTCGAGTTCACAAAGTCCGGGAACAAGAAAATATTGTGATTCTTCCAAGAGAGCTTTCCTTTGCTCCTCGCCTGGCGCAACACGAGATCTTTATTGGATGATCTCAGAAATGTGGCCAGGATTGGTCGCATCCTGTCTCCCTTGCCAGATCTCTGAGCTGGGACTCTGTGGGCCCGCTCGACTTCTAATTTATGGCCTGTTATGTCGAGCAGACTCGGGAAAAGCTCGTCCAGAAATTTCACCATATCTCTGCCTTCTTCATGCTCAGGAACTCCAATAATCCGCAAATTATTCCTTCGGCTTCGATTTTCCAAATCTTCCGATCTTTCAAATATTTTTTCCAAGTTTCTCTTGGTCGCGGGCGGATTAGCGGATAATTCCCTTTCCGAAGACTCAAGATACTCGATTCATTTCTCAGCATCCGCCACTCTTGTAACTAACTCAGAGAATTTTATTTCTATCGTGGTAATCGAACGTCGTATTACAGCGAGATCTTCCAAGTCACCAACAACCTTCGTCAACATCCCCGACATGTTGGACAGTTGGCGCTGGATTTCTTCTCCCGCCGCACCACCCAAATCGAGTCCGCGGTCCACAGGCCCGTCCGGGCTTTCATCTTGAACACGTAAGTGTCTTATAATGTCTCCAGAGCTCGAAGATTTTGACTTCTTTGCCATGTTTATCTCAAACAGCAAAAGTGTAACTGGGCGTATCGAATTTCACCAGATGATTTCATGAAAATAATTAGAAAAATTAACAAAGTGCGCAGAGCTGTCTTTCACACGTCTGCCATTCGCATGGCGTCACGTGACCCGATATCAACAGATTCCAGTTATTAACAAACAGCAGATTCTGTTCATTACACCAGGAAACTAACCAGTCATTCAAAGCAAGAAGTCTACTGAACTTTTCAGCTCCACGTCTGTATGTTGGAAGAGGTCCAGACACGATGACCTTCGTGGTGGGTGATCTGCCTCATACCATCTCGATCAGGCTGGCGAAGTCCCTCTTCAGAACCTCCATCTACCGCAGGCTGATGTCATTCGCCCCTGTGTGCAGCACGACCGCTCCAATGCTTTCGTCTTTCTTCAGGATCCTGGGTACCTGCGCAGTGACATCAAGGACACGAGCACCAGAAAAACAATGTGTGTGTACCTTACCCTTAGTTGAAGCGGCGTGGACGTTTCGCACAATGGAGTCCCCAAAGATCACAGCATTTGGTCTGGTCTGATGGAGAGGGGCGAAGCGGTTCCTGGTTGGAATCTCGAACACCGGAGGTGGTGGAGGGGGAGAGGTCCCCGGGGTATGGCCCGCGCCTTCCACTGCTGGTGAACCCAAGGTCCGTGGTGTGTCGGCGCCGGCGTGACGGAGACCTCGGCTGGATAATTCTTGGGTGCACGGTCCCTCACAGGGAAACACACGGCGTAGAGGGGCTGGGAGTGGTAATACCATGCTGCGTGCTTACCTTGGAGGTGTAGGCGGAAGCACAAGATGTTTCCAGCGCGGTTCTTTGCTCCAGCAGTTGGGCCTGCTTGTCGAGTAGGCCGCGGATCTGTTTCTCCACATCCTCCAGTTCCAACAGCACCATGTGCAGCTCGAGGAAGTCCTCATCTGCACTCAAAAGTGAAGAAACAGCCGACATATTTGCTTTAAAAAAAAAACAGTGGTAAATGAGATAAATGTGAAATGTAAACAAGGCTAGCGGTAAGGTGACGCTAGAGGGCTACAAGCACGTTCCCAAGTCAGGAAAGATGAGGACCTTACGGCCCTGATGGAAAAGTTGATTCCAATTCCCGCGTCGAACAACTTTGTCTCTGTCGTGAAAGTAGTGAAGCAGCACAATCATCACTCTGGGCCTTTGATTCTCACGCTCCTCCAAGGGCAGGGGCCAATACGGTGCACTCTATCCTGAAAAACTTTTGCATAAATGTTACCGGATCGCTCCCTTCTTCTCGTTCCATAATACCGATGACCCGGAGATTGCAACGCCGTGAACGGGACTCCACTTTATCGGTGAGTTGTTTGTTAGCCGAATTTAGCTTTAGCACCATCTGTTCCAGTGCTATAATGCGGTCACTGTAATCGTTCAGGTGCTGGTCAAGCTCGTCAATACGTCGCCCTTGTGATTCAATGCCCGATTTAAAACTCTCAAAAGACGCAACAACTGGGGCCATAGCTGAGTCAATAGCTGTTTTCACCTCTATTGCGATGGTAGAGGTTTTCTCCGCGATCAAAGTGGTGCGAAGGTTTTCCAGGTCAAACGGTAGCTTGTCGCCATGACTCGTCATGCTCGGTGAAGATTTAGGTTTCCGTAGTCTTTCAGAAGCCATAAGTCCTTTCTGGTTATAATTGTAAACCGAGTAATTGAAAAAGAAGGCACCAAATGTCTTAGAAAAGATTCAGGTTGCCTGAAAAGCACAACTAAAAGATAAAATGCTCAGGAGCTCACTCCACGCGTGTCTTCTCACTCACATGCTCAGCCGAAAGTCCTAATCTTATCAACATTAAGAGATATTATCTCTACACCATTCTGCGAGCTGGTTCACCTCCTCTCTGTATGCTGACTCATCGTTGTTGCTAATTAGGAACACAACTGTTTGGTCATCAGCAAACTTAATAAAGTGATTTGAACTGGACTTTGGACTGGATTGTGCACACAGCCCTGGGGTGCACTGGTGTTCAGTGTGGTGGTGCTGGAGGTGGTGTTGCCGATCCTGACGGATTGGGGTCTCCCAATCAAACAGTCCATGATCCAGTTGCAATTGAATTGAATTGAAGGTCATCAGACCCAACAGGCTCAGCTTTTTTATCAGTTTTTGTGGGATGATTTTGTTGAATGCTGAGCTAAATTTTATGAACAGCATCCTTATATAATTGTCTTTTTTGTCCAGGTGAGTGAGAGAGAGCTGAGTGGTAGTAGATATAGTGTGCTCTTTTGAGCAGTTAGGAAGGTAGATGTACTGAAATGGGTGCAGTGTGGTGGGAAGACTGCTCTTTGTGTTCATGACTAGCCACTCAAAGCACTTTATGATGATGGGTATTAGAGCAATGGGCCGGTAGTCATTCAGGCAGAACATAGATGATTTCTATGTCCATGGAACAGACATGATGGTGGTGGTCTTGAAGCACACAGGGACAACTGCTTGGCTCAGAGAAATGTTGAAGATGTCTGTAAGGACATCTGCAAGCTGATCAGCACATTCCCTGAGTACCCAGCTAGGTACATTGTCAGGACCAGCAGCTAACTATGGAAGTCACATTATCCATTCACTTGCTGATGTAGCCAGTCACTGATGCTGTGTATTCATCCAAATCTGTGGTGTGATTGTATGTAGCAACCTCTCTGAATATATTCCAGCCTGTGTGCTAAAAACAGTCCTGAAGTGCTGAGATAGCTCCTTCACACCTGGTTCTCACCTATTTTAGATTTGGCATGTTTCAGAAATGGTATCTTTGCTGGGATTAGCATAACAGAGATGTGATCTGAGCAGCCGAGGTGTGGTTGGGATGCAGCCTTGGTGATAAGAAGGACTAGAGTGTCTGTTTCCCAGCTTGAGAAATCAACATGGTGGAAATTTGGCAGCACTGATTTCAGGTTTGCATGGTTAAAGTCCCTGGTGACAATGAAAAACTCCATTGCGGTGCACTGTCTGTCGGTTGTTGATAGACCCATAGAGTTAACTTAGCACTTCCCTTGCGTTACCCCCAGTTGGAATGTACACCGTGACTATGAGCATGGTGATAAACTTTCTGGGGAGGTACTATGGCCAGTACTTTACAGTCATAAACTCCACCAGCAATGAACAGTTGCTCAAAACCACAGTAGCATTTCTGCGGCATTCAATGTTTGTGCAAACACACAGACTGTCATCGCAAGTCATACCAGACAGTGCTGCTTTCCTGTTGGCACGATGTATGGTTAGCCCAGCTAGCTGAGTGGCTGAGTAGTGCAACATAAAAATGTTCACCATATCGTCTGGAGATCTTGAGTTCTAATCTCAATGATGCCACAGCCATCTGTGACCAGTAACCAAGAGAGTAAAATTGGCCATACTCTCAGGTTAGGAAGCTTTGCCATACTCTCTTTTGCCAGTCAATCAGAGCAACATAGCCATCATGGGCATGCAAAGAATGCAAAAAGCACTAAGATTGTGTTACATTGCCCTGTGATGCTACCTGAGCAGCAGTTCAAAAAGTTGCAGAGATTGACTTCATGTGTCTTGGACAAAGCATATGCTAGTGGGAATTGTCAAGACCAATTTTGGGTACCAAAAAAAACCCACACATGACCATAACCTTAAGTCAGAGTCTATGAAAGGGTCCGCTATTTTACTTTCATCCTCTGGCCATTCTCTTCAACCTGAGTCTTCGAAACTGCCATTAGAGCCATGGTTACACATGATTTTATGTCAAAAATTTTTTTGCTGTAATAAAATAATAAAGTAGTAATACAACATTCCCTTTTGCAAATATTAGGGAATCAGTGTACATCAATGCAAACAAACAAAACAAAATGTTTTGATTTATAGTTTCTTTTTTAGTTTGTGGTGTTTTGTGTTTAGTAGTTATAAACAAACAAATATGTTTGTTTTTTCTATATTTTTCCTTAGAATGTGTACCTTCTATGTTTCAAATTATTAATGATACCATTCATAAAATTCTTGTGCCGTCATATGACCTCTGAAAAGAGTGAATTAAACAAGAAATTAGTGATTACCCAAAATATTTCATTTACTCATTCTCACTGTATAAAAAAATCCTTAAAAATTAAAAACCTGATCATTCCAGTATCTTAAAATATTGGCCCCTCCCATGATAATACTCACAGTATAAAAACTAAAAACTGCATTAGTTGAATAGTCTCCTAAAAGAATACTGTAACTTGTGTGTAGGCTCAATAATGTGTGTGTGTGTGTGTGTGTGTGTGTGTGTGTGTGTGTGTGTGTGTGTTCATGCACAGGTATCTCTGTATAGCAGTGCTACAGTGTATGAATATTGTTCTGGCTCATAGCACAGCACAGTCATGTCCACTCTGTTTCTAAAGATATGTCAGGTGCCATTTGGTGTGTGTGTGTGTGTGTGTGTGTGTGTGTGTGTGTGTGTGTGTGTGTGTGTGTGAAAGAGAGAGAGAGAGAGAGAGAGAGAGAGTAGGAATGGAATGCTCAGCTGTTCATTTATTTCAAGCCATCTTTTTTTTAGTATGCATTTAGAATATTACTCCAAATGTACATGCACTCTATGAGACACACACACACACACACACACACACACAGTTTATAATCTGTTCCCAATTAAGAATGGTTTTTAAAAATATCTTGGTCTTCTAAAGACTAATTTTTGCTTTTTCTACTCCAGTAAATCTAATTCACAAGCACATACTACCTATGTGTGTTATTAAACAATAAGCTGTGTAGTTGCTCAGTTTTCCAGTTTTCCAAAGTTATCCAGTTATTTTAAACATGGAATTGACACACAGACAGCTGTACTGATATGACACTTAATTTCTTTATAGTTAATCATTTCTTAATGCTACCTAGTCCTTATTACTCACTAGTAGCTTTGTCATCCTGGTAATTAGACTCGGAGGCCTTTGTCATGACTTGTTTTAAATTTGGATTTTATATCCACACACATATATGCACACTGTGTTCTATTATTTATTATTTCTAATAAGATTTCTTTTGCTTTTTCTTTAGCACTATGTTTTTTCTCTCTCCCATTCTTGTCTATCTATCTCCACCATTTTCTTCACTTCTCTGGTGTTTCTATGGCCAACCCACTCTTTCTTTCCTCTGGTATACAGGTGGCTTGTTCTTCAGATACAGGCCCTTCCCGTTTGATTTCTGTAACAACCTCTGTGTAGGTGACTTCTAGGCTGGTCTTCCTGCCTTTTGGTGTAGTCAAAGCAGGCTCTGCCTCAGCACCCTCCTGACCCTCAGCAATAGCGCGTTCCTTCTTGAGTTTGACGCGGAAGGATTCTTTGCTGGGAGCTTTCTTGGCAATGTTCTCCTTCAGCCTCTCGCCACTCTGACGCATCTTCTCCCGCTGCTCAATAGGAATGATCTTCTCACCCAGGGTGTTGATCTTGGTGCCCAAAGTCTGGCCTGTCTTGCTTAGGCTCTCCTTAGTCTTGCTGAAGTTCTCCCGTGTTCGATCACGGGTCTTATTCATGTTCTTCTTGGAGAAAGCCGCTCTGATGTTGTCTATGCCTTTCAAGCCTGTCTGCCTCAGTCGTGCTGCCCTTGATGACTCTGCCTCTTCCACCACCATATACTCCTCATCAGATGAGAGGTCTGCAGGGATTTCATACTCGTCAGACGCCACTTCAAAATTGGCTAACCCTGCATCCTTAGGGGTTTTTGTCACAGCAACAGATGGAACTTCAGCCTCGCCCTGAAGGAAAAAAATCAGAGAGAAGGAGAACAGAAATAAAGAACAGAAGAAATTAAAAGGATTAAAGGAAATTAGAGAGCAAATGGATAAACAGATAGTTCTTCTTCAGTTAGTTTAGTTTGTCTAAGACATGTTTTATGGAGCATCTTCTAAGTGACTAAATGTAAATGCCAATTTTAAGAAGTCTTCACTGACAAAAAAAAAGCTGATGACCAGCACCCTAAAAAGCAACTGTGTGTAGAAGTGCAACTTCATTCTAGCAGCAAATTCAACATGTTGCCTAAAAATATACCTTGGGTCTATCAAGGCATACACAAAATAAATTATTGTTACAAAGTTACTGTGTGTGTTTCTGTGTATATATACCTGGTAGATGACCACTCTGAACTTGTTCCTGGTGAGAAGTTCATCTTGAGTAGTCTCCACTTTCTTTACACGGACATTCTGCTTCTCCACACGTGAACGCACCTCCTTCACATGAGCACTCACACGCCGGGCCTTCTGCAGCAGCTTGTCCACAGTGGTTGCTGTGGCACCATGGTTCTGGACCAGTTTTAGCAACTCTGATTGGACTGTAGCAACAGATGCTTCAAGCTGATGTTGGCGTTCTTCCATTCGTTGCTGGCTGGCCTGCACACCATCAATGATAGTGGAGACACGTTCCAGAAGAGACAGGATGGATAGTGCAGACACCGGCTGACCAGACTCATCCTCAATGCCCAGCACCATGTCTCTACTTTTCTCCATTTCCAACAAACTCTTACAAACACTCAAAACAACCACTGATGGTTTAGAGAGGATAAGTCCTCAACCACACATTTATCTAGGTAGGCAAGAGATTTGCCAGCCTGAGAGAAAGACTGACTGATGCAAAGACCAAGCTCTGTCCTGCCAGAGAACCACCAGCCTGACTCATACCCCCACTCACACATCTCACAGATATAAATAAGTACAGCTGTAAGAGGACACGGGGCATTTTGGGGATCAGCAGAACAGGGAAGCAGAATGGAAAGCCCCCGATAGTTTAGAATGCCTCAACACATATGCAAGTGCATTTTATTTGTATTATATTATGTGTGTAATTATCCTTTTAAATATTTAGATTGAGGGTGGAACAGTATTACAAACTGATTTTTTTTTTATGTGTGTATGCTTGAGTGGTTAATTTGGTTGCAGAAATACCACCCCACCCTTGGGAATACTTAATTAACTCAACTGAGGACAGGAGCTGCAGCTGCTTCACACATTGTAACATGACCTCATGAGTATTTCTGCACTCTGACATTTAAAGCTGCAGTACTAAACCTTTGCCTCTCTATCGCCGTCTCTGTTTGAAACATACAGTTACTTGAGGAGTTTAAAAAAAAAAAAATTTATGTGGCTTGTGCTTCGGCACTGCTCCTCTGCGCGGATTAATCTGATGGTTTGCGGTACACTTATCAGCATTGCTAAGTCCATTTATAATATGTGACTTTGGGCTTCTTTTTGTCTGAAGTCGCTTGAAAAAATCATTGGTCCCGGGTTGTGCTTTTTTGGGCTTGTTTTAAAAAATATGGTTGCTTGTTAGGAATATCTGACAAGCGACTTTGTTTTTTTACATTCATGGTCTCTATTTTCCCCGATGCACTGACATTGTCTGCTCACAGCCTCACGATAATATCAGTGCTGTAGTGTATTTTGTCCGCCCACAGTTATTACAGGTTATAACAAAAAAAACAAGCATAACATACTCATACTCATACTAGTAGTAGTTATGTATTCTAATGTAATCTCCTTTTTCATCTCTCCAATCATATTCTGCTTGCAGGTGATCAGAGATGAGCGTATAGTGTCTGTCCTCCCTATAGGCTTTGTTCCCGTTTGATGATTTTTTTTTATTAAAACAAATTCTGGTTTTGCTTTTCAAACTGCAAGTGGTTTAAGTTTAATATGTTGCAGGCTCATTTATTCAGTCTGTTTACATTGAGGCTGTAACAGGCCATTATAATATAGGACTTGTTTTGGGCCTGTTTTTGATGCTGCAGTTGCTTATTTGTCTCGTGAGAGTTGGCAACACTGAGGTATTCATATGTGTTGTATATTACCTCCAATACTTGACAACAGAGGTGGCACTGATACGGTTTTCTTGGAGTAGAGCTGAGTTACTCGCTCTCATAGCTAGCAGAAAATAAGTGTAATTTACCATACTAACCATAGCAAAACAAACAAAAAAACATAGGAAACACGATACTGAGCTGAATCAAGCGAATAAGTGCGCTAATGTTAGCTAGCTACCTATTGAGCCACTAAAATGTCTTACCTGTTCAACAGAAAAAAGCCATTTCTGTTTCAGTCTTCAATCCCTTCAGATCTTGCCACCTCTCAAAAGCCATTCCGATATTTATTCTCATTTTAGCACTGGCTCAGTCACTTTCCCTTTTTGACTGCAGACTCTCCACTGTTCATGGCTTCTTGGTTTTGACAACCACTGATTCCCCAGATGTCAACAATGATTGCATTTAGAACTATCCAGATTAAAGCAGCTGTTGTAAAAGCAAGCTACAAACATTCCACCATCCTCAGCCTCCACACGCAATATAGTAGCCGGCTCTTCTTCTTTCTGTTTACGGACATGACGTAAACACGTTTCAAACACTGATTTATTAATGTACTTGCCAATAATTGATTTTTGTTCATTTTAACCAAAAAAACTTTAAAAAAGCTTTAAGGACTTCACATCCCAATGCACATCCTGATTATAAGGTCAACGTGATATGGGACTGAAACTTATTTAAACAATAAACAGTGATAATGTGTCATCTTTTTTTTAAATCACAAAATATGGTGAGAATCATTTTTATGCCTTCACCAGGTGATGGGAGTCATTATATTTTAGGGTTGTCGAAGAATGAGTGTTTGAATGTTTTTAGGACTTTTAATCGGAATCAGCAGATGAATTTATTAGATATTAGAACTGATCCAAGCAGGATCAAGGTCAAAGGTAGATCAAATGTCTGAAATACTTTTTCTTAAATAGCTTCCTTTCTGTTTGTCATACCGAGATGTTACTTGTTACTTTTTCATGTTCAGGAACTCGAGCCCCATTTTCTGATTATTCATGATTTTTGCCTTTGGTCAGTCTGAGATTCCTATTACTATGTTATGTCTCATGAATGAGTGGTTACATGTTTTTAGGATTTATATAATAATAATAATAATAATAATAATAATAATAATATTATTATTATTATTGTTGTTGTTGTTTTGTTGTTGTTGTTGTTGTTGTTATTATTATTATTATTATTATTATTATTATTATTATTAACAATAATAATAATTATAATAATGATAATAATAATAAAGCAATAATAGTATATTTAATTTATACTGTACTTTTTATTTGAGATAAATCTCAAAGCGCTACAAAATTAAAACTATGTAACTAAGGTGAAATATCTGGAAAACATAGAAATTATACTAAGATACTAAGCCAAAGTCTTTCATGCGCTCAGGTTATCTGGGAGAAAGTTCCACAGGTGAAGCGATGCTACAGAAAAAGTGCAGTCCTTGCATTTCCATGGATGCACTGATGGGTCAGCAGGAAGAGTCTATTTTGTAAAGGAAATTGTTAACCAATGAAAAGTGTGGAGAATAAAAGTGATTTAGACATGTTTTCATTTTGTGAAAAGTGATCTGAAACTCATCCCAGGAATGCAGGGGCAAGACATGGATACAATCTCTATGTGATGCCAATTCTTCTTAGTGAAATGCACATGCAGACTGATGAGTGAGTTAATGCTCTCTGTATCATTGGTGCTGTTTGTTTACTGCTTACTGTCTGGATGGCTTGCCTTCCTTTTGGTGAGCTATATATTAGTGAGCTGATGGTTGGGGCTGTGGCTAATGTGGTATCACTGGTGGCCCATATTGTTATTCTTATGATATCTGTCAGCATAAAAAATGCCTCAGGCAGGTGTTCCCTTTGTGCTTCTATTTTGCTTCATTTTTGGTGATAAACCCAAAATGGAAATTGGATACTCACCATCTCAACTCAGGGCTTTAAACTGCCATCTGCATCTGGACTCTGTGATATATGAGTACTGCCAGATGCTTGGAATTACTCATCATCTGCGATATATACACCGCTCATCCAGAATATCCAGAACACACACTGTTTAATACCTGGTGTTATCCCATGCCTCCGGTCTAACAACAGGGCCCCTCTTAAGTCCAAGTCACCATCTATTGACTGTAGGACATGCAGATCATTGATACCCTAACAACGATGAACAGCACCATAATTTGCCGATCAACCCTGATGTTTCATATCATCTAGGGCTGCAACAACTAATCAATAAAATCGATCATTAAAATAATCAACAACAAATTTCATTATCGATTAGATGGGTCTGAGATGACTTCACAATGGTGAAAAACACATTTCTATGAATAAAACACACACTAAAAAACAGCGGAGGTCACAGAGTGAGCTGCTGCGGGAAAAGTGCACAATCCAGGTTGTCCAAAACATGAGAATGTTTTATATTAAGCACTTCAAACTAACTCGTAAGTGTATTAACGTGGCTTGTCATGTGAGATGCTGCGACAGATGCAGGTGCTGTTTAATGTGTTCTAGATATGTTTTCTTCAGTGCAGAAATTAAATTTTTATGTGTATATGCTTATCTGTAAATGTTAGAAATTCACACCAGTATTTTACATAAAGGCTCATCCTGACAGCAAGTGTGTCTCCATTAAACTTCACTGAATAAGCGTGTGTCTACGCATGCGCGTAAATCAAACAGCATACAGTAGAAAGCGCAATAACTCTAACTAAAATATTCATTTTGATCAAATATGTTGTTTGATGCTATATTTAGCTATATTTAGAAACAAAAGTAATCGTGTTTTTTATGAGAGCACTAACTGTAATGGGGTTATAACATGTAATTATAAACGTGAGAGGTGTCATACATTTACAGAACAAAGTAACATGTTACTATGTTCAAATGAGTGAATGTATGTGTTACTGCAGAAGATTCAACCCCTTACCAGTTAACACTTAGTTTGTGCTTTTGTTTGTCTTTTTTTTATTTTTTATTTTTATTTTTATTTTTTAGCATTTTTGATATAGTGATTAATATAGTAAACTTCTGATTTAAAGCTTGTGGACAGTTTTTTTTTTTTCAAAATATAATGTTAATATATTTTTTAAATCCTTTGCATAGCCCACATAGATACATTTAATACCTTTTTCATAGCCATCAATTTGCAATGTTTGAAGGACAACATTGGGCAGAATATGACATAACATATTTTGGGGTTTTTTTCTCGAAAAAATACAGAAAATCTAAATTGGCCTTTTAATCCAACTAATCAATGAATCCAAGAAATAATCGACAGATTAATCGATTATCAAAATAATCATTAGTTGCAACCCTAATATCATTGTCATGATTTCCCCTCGAGCCAGCGCTGCAAGATTGCAGTGTGCTCGGGAAAACCGAAGCGTTTGTGCGTGTACGAGCCAGATGCGCAAGTGCTTAGCGAGCACTTAGCGAACGCATGCTTTTCGGTTTTCAATGACAGTGACTTTGTTTACTTTGGATACGTGCTTTTGTTATGATTATGTTCTGTCTCCACCCCCATTTAGTCATTGGTTGTTTTCCAAAGGTGTGTCAATATTGTTTTCAGCTGTCCGTATTTACCCATGATTACATCTTTAATTTAAACCCCTTGTGTATCTGTGCACTTTGCATAGTATTGAGTTTATCTCATACCAAGCGATTGTTCTTTTTTTCTCATTTCATTTCATGGTCTCTGACCTCGTTTCTTGACTCTGATTATTGCCTCGTGCTATTTATGCCCGTTTGCCGATCGCCTGACCATTTGCATGTTTTTGGACCACGCTTTGGATTACTGATTTGGATTTGTCTGCCTTTATCTCCTTTAATAAAACTCTTTAACTGCACTTGCATCCGTCCTCAACTCCATTACGTAAGTACGTGGCAATCATTTTGCTCTTCTGAACTGTCACTCCATCTCTGACAAAGCCTCATTCCTCAGTGAAATAATCACTGACAAAAACCTCAATATGTTACTACTCATTGAAACCTGAACCTACTTACACCATATGGATATAAACACCTGTCTAGACCGTGGCTACATGGCATGGGGGGTGGCCTTGCTGTCAGCTGTCAAAATGATTTGCGTCTTGCCCCACTTGATTTCCACAACACTATTATATTTGAATATTTGGTATTGAAGACTGCTTCTCACCATCTACTCATAATTATTCTACATGACATTGGCATCTCTGATCATACAGTGCTGTGAAAAAGTATTTTCTCCATCCTGATTTCTTCGGTTTTTGTGTATATCTCATACTAAATAGTTTTAGATCTTCAAACACACAATACAAGGTTTTATTTATGTATTTTTTATTTAAGCAAAAAAAAGTTATCCAACACCTTTCACCCATGTGAAAAACTAATTGCCCCCTTAAACTTAAAATCTGGTTGTACCACAATAATCCACTATTAACCCGATTAAGACAATACTCTGATTAAGAAACTACCATGTAAACAGCAATTTTTAATTACCCTAATCCGATTAAGGTCATACTCGAAGTAAACACAAATCGAATTAAGACATGTGGAGTACTCCTGTTTTAGTCGCATTTTCGACATATATTACAGACATGTAAACACCGTAATCACACTATTAACGTGGGGTGAGAGTTTTCACCGCATTTTGCGACAGGACACGATCATACACGGCAGTGCTCAACTGTTTTACGGCAAAAAGGAGAGGACAGCTGCGTCCCAAACCGAATACTTGCCTACTATAGGCCTGTAGTAGGAGAAATACATGTATCTCGGCTACAATATAGATGGTAAGTACGCGTTTTGGGACGCAGCCCGCGGTTTCAAGCAGTTGTCTATTTGCACATACAGCATGACAAATTATTAACCGCACTTGAAGCTTTCGTAAAGAAATGTAATAAAAACACCCAAAACTGTATACGAAGACGAACTGTATGTTGATACGTGAAATTCTGGAGGGACGTCGGACGGCGTGGTGTGGTGACGTAATGACGTGTACTGTTAATCGAACTATGTTCTATAACATGCAAAACAGGAACATGAGAGGAGTATTCTAAAAGTGACTCATGTAAACACCTTAATCACAATATTGTCTTACTCAGAGTAAGGTCAATAATTAGATTACTGCTGTCCATGCAAGTCACTGACTTGCTGCATAATCCAGTTGTGCTTGAGTTTCAACTTATGGACTGAAGACCTGACATTCTCCTTTAGGATTTTCTGGTAGAGAGTAGAATTCATGTTTCCCTCAGTTTTATTGCAAGTTGGCCAGGCCCTGAAGCAACAAAGCATCCCCACACCATCACACTTCCACCTCCATGCCTGACTGTAGGTATGATGTTCTTTTGTGGAATACTCTGTTTGGTTTTGCCAGATAAACTTCAGGTAAACTTCAGCTCTGTCAGACATTGGTCCAATATCTGGGCTTTCATATCTCTCAGGGACAACGCCGCCTAACCAGTGACCGCATGTGCGCTATTGTCCAGGTCACACCTCCTGCCACACAAAAAGATATGCTGAGTTTTCTGGGACTTATAAACTACTGTTGTCAGTTCATTCCTGACTGCTCACACCACGAAAAAAATTCTCAGACATTGTTGTCTCAAGGACCCTCCACAGAACATTGAATGGACTAAGGAGATGATGCATTCTTTCTGTTATCTAAAACAGGCATCAAGCTCAGCCCCAGCTCTGGGAATCCCGGCCTACTCGTCCCCGTTCCACCTGTATGTTTCCAAAGATTGGAACACTGCAGTGGGGGTCATGGCCCAGGAACACGGTGGTAGCTATCGCCCAGTAGCATATCTTTCCAAATCTCTAGAATCTGTAGTACAAGGTATGCCTGCCTGTTTAAGGGCTGTTGCTGTGTCTTTTCTCATGATCACTGATGCTGAAAAACTGGTTCTTTCACATCCAATCACATTGCACACATCTCATCAGGTCTTATCTATCCTGAATAACATTCAGACACAATACATGACTGCCCAGCATAGATCAGGATATGAAGCAATCCTTTGCGCCACACAAAACCTCGACATTAAATTGGTAACCACTACCCTGTAGTCTTGCTTCACAGACTTCTGCATGCCTGCTCGGAGGAGCCCAAAGCCTGGTTGGAACATGACTGTTTGACCTACATACATGACTCCTCCTCACTCTGCTCTGATCTGTCACAGTATCCCCTGGAGGGAGGGAACGAGGTATATGTCGATGGATCATGTTCTAAACCTAATGACTCAACATTTTTATGTGGCTACTCTGTTTGTGCATTACCCAATATTGTTCACGAGGCTCACTCTTTAATTCTGCTTAGGCTACGGAACTTGTTAGTCTCACTCATGCTTGTCATCTCTTCAAGGGTAGGATGTTACTATTTACACTGATTCATGTTATGCTTTTGGTGCCGCACATGATTTGGGTAAGATATGGCATGCTTGTGGTTTTTGTGCCGCTGATGGTAAACAGATATCATATTGCATGCCAGGTTCGTTTCTGATCTTTTATAAGCCTCGCTCTTACCTGACAGGCTTGCTATTGTTAAGGTTAAAGGTCATGACTCCAATAACACAGAACAGGACCGTGATAATTCACTCGCTGATGAAGTAGCTAAGTGGGCCTCAAAAAAGGGCTTGCCCAGCCCCTTTGTCCAGAATAATGTCTCCATTTTTCACGTTTTCACATTCTCTGACTCCTTGTGACATTGATGTTGCTTTTTTACAGACACGGGCCTCTCCAGACGACCTCATGTTTTGGTCTTCGGAAGGTTGTTCCCCTTTTGCACTGATGGTTTAATACGCTGCCCTGATGGCCATCTCGCTCTTCTGTCTTCTGTCCTTCTGTTCCTTGTGTGCCATTTTCATGGTGTTTCTCATGTCGCACGAAGAGGGGTGATCTCTGCGATAACATCAAAGTTTTGTATTCGAGGCACTCACAAAAACTGTTAAATTACTCCTCAATGCATGTTTAACTTGCGCAAGAGTAAATGTACAAGAGAAAACCGCCAAGCATGATGCATTGCCACCACCTAATGGTCCTTGTCAGGCGCTACAAATTGACTTCACAAACATGTCAGCTATCAGATGTCTCAAATATCTTCTAGTTATTGTGGATGAATTCTCTAAATGGATAGAAGCATTTCCGTGCTCAAAAGAAAATACCATCATTAAAATTCTCGCAAAATAAATAATCCCACGGTATGGTATCCCCCAAAACTATTGATAGTGACAATGGGACACCTTTTGTTTCCAGGGTAACATTGAAACTGTGCAAGTATCTAAACACTGATTGGTATTTTCATATTCCATATAATCTCCAGAGCTCAGGGATTGTGGAAAGAAAAATTGCACCATTATGGAACGTGCTGGCTCAAATTTTGCCTATTACCTGAAGACACTTAACATAGAAACAGATACTCACATATTCAATTGGAGAAAGAAAAATAAGACACCAGCCGTGAGTGAGAAGAAGTAAGGGTCCAGGTTTATTCGTTCCGTTCCACCACACGAGATCCACACAGTTTGAGACGCCCCAAAATGCGATCTAAAAAACCTTTCCCCTACCTTCCCCTACCTTCCCCCTCACAAAAGCAGAGTCAGTATTTATCTATATATATTAGCAATTCTACCCTTAACCAGTTTGCACTCTGTACTGATGGCTTTTAGTTCAGCCACTTGGGCAGAGCAGGGTGCTCATAATGTTTGTGAAATTTCAGACACAAAATCTTTCAGATGGAAAGTCTAAAAATTTCAAATTTAAGCTTGAGGAAATATGAATTTTGGCTAGGCAATCGTGAGTGTTCTCAGTGACTGGCTCCACAGAATTAATTAGGCAATACAACACTACAGTTGGTGTATTAGACACATTAATAGGTTTAAGAGTTACATTTTGGGTGGCACATTGAATAACCTCATATCCTGTTCTTTCAAAATAGAAATGACCTGGTGTGATGAGTGTAAGATCAATGTGTGAGAGAGCAATTTTCCCAGTGATCTGCACTACGAGAGCAGCTCCAGCCATGGCACGCAAACAGGCTGGCAATCCTGGTGCCACCAAATCCAATGTTTTCAATAAATAAACTAAAGACCTGCAAGTGCCCCACACTCCTGAGCCGGGACCCCCCCAGTGGCGCCCCCTCTCTCAGTCAGACACATGTAAGAAAAAGTCTTTGTTGTAGTTTGCAAGCCATAGTACAGGTGCAGAGCATAAGTCCATTCAATGTCAGGCTTTTCCAAAGAACACCCATATCTCAGGATTTTGTCATGAAGAGAGCAGTCAGTGATCCACTGCAGACCATACTTGATAACGTCCAGGAAGCTTAACATTTGTTGTGCTTTATGGGGCGGAGGATGACCCCAATCATGTCCTGTCGGCCTTGGGAGCGTGCGAGGGAGTCTCTGACCACAGAGGAGTAAACCGCAGGGGAGTCCACAGCTCCTGAAGGAGATGCTCCCAGGTGTACTACTGATCTAGGAATGTTAAGGGGCATAGGGCGGCTGTGGCGCGGGTGGTAGAGCGGGTTGTCCACTAATTGTAGGGTTGACGGTTCAATTCCCGGCCTGGGTGACTCCAAATGTCGAAGTGTCCTTGGGCAAGACACTGAACCCCAAGTTGCTCCCGATGGCAAGTTAGCACCTTGCATGGCAGCTCTGCTACCATTGGTGTGCAAGTGTGTGTGTGAATGGGTGAATGAGACACAGTGTAAAGTGCTTTGGATAAAAGCGCTATATAAGTGCGCCATTTACCATTTAGTAACGGCCTTGAGGTCTCACATGTAGGTACACTGGAAAAAGAGCTGAGCACAGTTCAACAACAGAAAAATATTAATTATCACATGGAATGGAATAGGTTACAGTAGGGACATCTGGCAGTAATGGAGCTACTGGGATGACTAGTTCATTGATTTTGCAAATTTTGGGTAAAATGCCATCCTCTTCCAGCCTTAAACATTGGTTACTGGGTGTGTTGTATTGCAGAACTTATCACAGTTGTTATCACAGCTTGCTGTAATAATGCTAGACTAAGTGGACATGTCCCTTCATCCTTTTCTGAGGATGGAGGATATTGTTTACAGGACACAGGATGAATATACTACACTTTAGCTTAATACAGTGTACATGTTACTTGCCGTGCTTCAACCTTTTGTAGCCCATAATGTGCCAGGTATGTTAGCGAGTTCAGGATGAGGGATGCCACCATCACTGTCCAATTTGGAAACTGGAGACAGACAACTGGGAACACACAACTGCAAAACCCATCATTAAATGTTCAATTTATGCATCAGATCAAGGCCTATTAAAAAAGGTGAATACTTATCAAGTGATTTACTGTACACTGATTTTAATAATGCAGAAAGCCATTCAAAAGCCATTCAAAATGAGGAGTTCAGTTTTAACATATTAAGACTTCTGATGTTTACAGAGCACTCAAATTGTTCGATATAAACAAATCACAAGGCCCTGTTTGTGTGGAATCTGTATTTTTGAATTCAGCAGCTGATATTATTTCATCTCCGTTAACTTATCTTGTTGTTCCTTTATTAAATGAGGGAAATCCCACTATATTAGATCATTATAGTCCAATCCCAAAGCTCTGTCCTATCAAAAATTTTAGAAAGCCTTATCAAGGCTTAAAGCCTTATTAAGTAATCTAAACTTATCCAATCAAAGGGACAACACCTCTCACAAAGGGGTCCTCCACTCTCACGTCCAGCCAATCCGTCAAATCCGTCACATAGCTCCAGTCTGCTGTCTTTAAAAATACAACCCCAATTGGCAAAGATTCATTCTTCTCCCTTCCTGAGTTCCTTTCTCAATATACTTCTGGTGAATTAAAAACAAAACTCCTTTAGTCTAGGACTATTTGTGATGTACACTAACCTAACATGTTAATATCCCATCTGTGTTAACGAGTGATAATCCCAATAATACAGAACTAACAATACAGTAAATGAGGTTGAGTTGAGATCTAGACATGTATTTACAGTTCTCTAGTCTCTTTTATCCCACTAATTTTTATTCAAAACAACCTAGTGAATTTGTTTTTATGTGTACAACAATAGTGTTTAGTTTAAATGGTAGACATGCATGCACCCTCTGTCCCTTTACAACTGTACCACACTCAAAATATCACTCAGACCCTTCATACATGACACCTTTAATTTTGTTCACTTTATTTTAAATATATCTAATTATGAGTAATGCGTAAGTGTCTTTAGCTTAGTCTAACATAAAATGTATCATCTGTGAGCTTTGTTTCAATTTAACACCCATTTGTTTCCTTTGCTGAGTGCCCATTTGTGAAAGGCATAAGATTCCCTCTATAAATGTATCCATTTCATGTAAACTGTATTTGTATTTGAACTAGTGTTAAGTCTACTCATGTCACAAACTACATTTCCCATCCTGCACTGCGGTCCACAAACATGGCTGGCTGCCATGGACTGCAACTCCTAGATCACACACACCTGCATCCAGTTCACAGCTCAGTCACAGCTACATTATAAAGACTTTCAATTCTCTCACAGATTGTGCAGTATATCCTCCATTCCTCGTGTTTGTGACCACTGCACTGTATTATTTAAATACTGCAACTCATACATTGTATGACATATCCATAGCACACCGTATAATATATATTTGTATATTCATACAACTACTTTATTCTATTCACCAATCTATGATTCAGAAAAGAAACAAATCACTCAAACTACACTGTTGCAAAGAGACTGTGATTGAACTAACTTAACAAACATGTCCCTGCAGCCACATCAGCACAACATGTCAGCAAAAGAAACCATTATGCAGTGCTGCCTACTCCAGATACTCGTACTCCATGCAAAACCCGAATTCAACATTAACTAGTCACTATCTTATTCTAATGTGAAGGACTCAAATCACACATCTGTAATGGACATAAAACACCTTACAGAAAGTTTGAAAATAAGTGCAGACTAATATTACCATCAAATCTTACTAATTATTCATCACTGGACATAAGCAGCATTTAAAGAGAAATATGCAGCAAATTATTCACCATTGTGCAACATGAATACCACACGCCAAAAGAACTCACACTTACACTGCTCAACTTAGCAGAACAGGAGTTACATTATTATTATTATTATTATTATTATTATTATCAGTATTATTTATTTATTTATTTATTTATTTCGCTTTGAGTTCACTGCAATCGTGACGTGAGTGACCAGTTGGCATGACAACATCAGGTCACATAAAAATGTATAGACACGTACACGTATAGGAATCAAAGATACACAAATTAGTTATGGTTATTCCAGCTCTTTTTAGTGAGTCAGTTCATTTGACTCAGCTCAGCACTAAGCCAACTTTAGCAATATCTGGACCTATGATTAGTGTGTGTGCACATATATCACTTAAATTGTTCAGTTCAAGCTAATTATACTAAATCTTTAATTATACATAATTTTGGATTATGTTCAGCATAAAACCTTAAATAATATAAAAACATCAAACATTATTACCCATGGGTATTGAGCATTTTATTTAGCTTGATCTATCCAAACCTCAACCCATTCCAAACAAATCACACTTGCACTCACTACACTGCTGGACTACAGGTCTAATACGGCTGTGAAGGATGTCAGTACTCTCTAAAAACAAATGTTTAGGCTCAACATTACTCAACAGGGGGAATGTTTTGACTTAGCCTGATAAGGAACACATTGCACATGTCCCACTTCGGTCCTTGTGATTTGGCCACAGAGAGTTAGGGAGAGACTATAACCCTGGGTCTGATTTACTTTTCAGTTTTTTCATCTTTGGTATTAAGTTATTAAGTACATCACTCACAAGGAACAGTTTCAAGTGTTAGCTGATCAATTTTATAGTTGGTCAGGCAAAAATGTCGATATGCCTGAGCAGAAGAAACAACGTGGCACAAAACATAAACTGCCATAAAAGTTCTCTCCGGACTGATAAATTCAAGAATACTGATTGATTTTAACTTTTACAGAAATATGTTTAAATATTTATTTATATATTGTGTCACCTTGACTTTAATGTGTAGTGTGAAGTTTGATAACTAAAGGATTGTAAAAAGGAAAAAAAAAAACTCTCGCACGCACTCTCTCCCTCTCTCGCGCGCTCTGTGTTTAGATGAACGTCATAATGGAATTCAAAACACTTTCGTTCAGTTTCCAAACAGGGAAACACACGGAGTTCAAATTAAAATTAAAAGAATGATTTGGAGCTCCGGCTCGCATGCTTCTGACCAGCCGTGTACACAATCTAAATATGGAACTGTATACAATCCGCCCAACAAAGTCTCAATCCAGCCTCCTGGTGTCATGCCAGGAGACTGAGGAGCCAGGCCGGACGGAGTCCCTCCCCCATAACTTGGAACACAACACGCACAGTAACACCATAATACTAAACAAACAATAAACACACATAAAATGAACCACACAGACAGTTTTGCAAAACACCAATAATTTTTGAGTTATGACAACTTTAAATTAATTTCAACCAACGAACTACACTGAATTGGAGAAATCACCTTTTCCTCTACAATCAAATGTATTTTCAATTAAAACTCATTTAATAATCTGTATAATAAACACAAGTTTTTAATTTGATTACTCATAAAAATCATGTTGTTCCAGCTAGTTTTTCCACATTATTTAAAAGGAATTTAAGTGTTATGTACTTAATTACCATAATTGTGAACACAATTTTTTTTATAACTCAGTAACTTCAAGTTGTATAACAAAAGTTACTAAAATACTACAAATATTATACCTAACATCTCTGCAGGATTTATAGACAAGGCACTGAATGAAATGAGCAATATAGACAAAAAAGAAACACTCTGTGTCGACTACTTTTTATCTTCCATAGAACAATCCACAGTCCAAAGGCTGCTAAAAGAGCAAGCTAACTACAATTGAGCTATTGAGAAACCCTTCATTTTCACTTAATTTATGGAATATAAATGAAAGGTCCAAATGGATTTTCTCCTCCACATTTCGAGTGTCTGACTCACTCATTTCTCAACAAAGGCTTCTGGGGCCTGAAAATGCACACTTTTTTCCACCTTCAGTCTTCCTTTTTCCCTGGATCACACAATCTGGGAATATGTTTTTATATATTACAGGTATAGAAGTTCTGATTTACACAACGGGCAATCTGGCAGATGTCTAAAATATTTACAATGTTCTTGACTGCTCCCCAATTTTTAAAACATTCATACAGCAGTTATTGATACCAAAGTAATTATTATAATACAAACAGTCCCACTGGACTCACACCCCAAAGTCTGTACCAGATTCAAACATTCAATGAAAAAGCAGAAATATCTCACAAAGTTCTGTTTTACCCATCTCAGTCTGAAGATCACACACACCTTTTTTCTTTCACACAGAAGCAGGCCTGCACAGAAAAGAACACACACTCACTCACACTTATCTCCAAAACTAATTTTTGGAGTTTATCACACACTCCAACTCCTTATGTATGAAGCTTATATTCATATAGATTAAAGGCAACATTCACATTCATCTCCAACACTATTTTTCAGAGCTTATCAAACACACATAACTCCTTATGTACGGAGCTCATGTTCAGAGCACTAATTAATACAACATTCTTACTGGTCTCCAAAACTAATTTTCAGAGCTTATCACACATGCCTGCAAGCTCTCACACCATATTATATTCACACACTGTTACACCTATTTATATTATCACACACACATTTGTTAATACACATTCATACATCGGGTACGCTTCTCTTGACGGGACCTTTCCCTGAGTTGCGTGACCCGGACCTGGGCCCAGGATTTAACCCCTCTCTATCCAGCCCTGGAATCTTTCACCAGCGGTATTAGGGGTCCCCCACCAAAGCAGCCACCACCTCGAGTGGCCGGTATCTGGGGTTTGAGGCCTCATTTCCACCTGCCTCTATTGCAGCCCTGGAATCTTTCACCAGCGGTATTGCAGGACTTTCACTCACACAACACATATACAATTCCATTAAACAACCTTATACACCTTATACATAACCCTTATACAATCACATATCGGTTCACACTTCTCTTACCTTTTCTCACTCACTCAAGGTTCTTTTGGAGACTAACTTAGTCTTTCTTCCCACCCCGGGGCTTCCCACTTGTGACAACAGATCTCTAAGACAGAGCTTTGAAATAACAGGCGTCTGCAGTGCCTTTTTCCTACATGGCCTATCTGTTGCCTTAGAGAGTGAAGTCCCATGGGAGAGATTACAGACGTACGGGTCTTAGCCCAGTCCCTTCGTGGTCGCCAAATGCTGGCTCAAATTTTGCCTATTACCTGAAGACACTTAACATAGAAACAGATACTCACATATTCAATTGGAGAAAGAAAAATAAGACACCAGCCATGAGTGAGAAGAAGCAAGGGTCCAGGTTTATTCGTTCCGTTCCACCACACGAGATCCACACAATTTGAGACGCCTCAAAATGCGATCTAAAAAACCAGAGCTGAAGCTCTTCTATTTATACAGTTTTCTTAGGGTCAGGATGACCCAGACATCAATATGTTTAGAGTTAGCTATCCCGGAACACCATTACGTACATCAATTGGCACTGTTGAGCGACCCTTATCACGCAGGTGCAGTTCAGGCTCCAAAATATATTTTGTTTTGTTTCACTCTTTAAAAATAATTTGACCTTGTCTGTGTCGCTTCCTGACTGGATTTTCGTCGAGAACGGACACTTTCAAACACACCATCTCAACTTTACGAGTAAATTTTATGTTTGTTCTACATTTCTTTTTTTGTTTATAGTGCTTGCATGTACATTACCCTATAAGAGTTTTTCATGAAACAGAATATGAAACAGAATTTGAAACAGATTAATTTCTGTTTTCTGCATACACACCAGGCCTCTGCGTGTGTGTGTGTGTGTCTCTTAGTTGACCTTCTGCCTGCGTGCAGACGTACTCCACCTACGCTCTGAGACCTGCCGCACTTAATCAAATACATGTATTGTTATCCCCCTGCGCCTTGCTTATCTGTGTGTTGTGTCTTAGGTGAACATCCATTCATACAGTCCACCAGCCCAGTGAATTCTCAATAAGATTACATATTACTCATACTAGGTCTCCCTCGTGTTTATTTCATGTATATTTTATATACAACAAACGCCTTACTAAGGGGCTCTTAGAGAACCCCTCAAGTAATTGTGTAGATTTATTACCTGCTGTCCTATGCAAACTTCGCATGACTCCTAATCAGAAAACTAAATTGTCTCCTTTTGAGATCATTATGGGCAGACCATTTCTCACTCCATGGACTAAAGGTAACCCAGGTGTTTGCTTTAAAGGTGATCTAGACATGATTGTTGGCCACTACACTCAGGCTGTCATTAAAAAATTGAACAGTATACATGGTGATGTTTCTGTTTCTCTCCCTCTACCCACAGAACAGCTACTCACCCTTTCCTCCCAGGTGACATAGTTCTCATTAAGAGCCTGAAGCCAAGAAAGGTTGGGAAAGCAGCCTTTGGTCATCCTACACGTGTGGTGGCCATTACTGGTACTGCTGTCCTCATGGATTCACATCCCCAGTGGATTCACGCCAGCCGCATCAAGTGCTGTCCAGTGACAAAGACAGTATTGCTATCAAGAAGCCCTGAGGGGGACTCATCGCATCTCACCTCAACATATCCTCAACAGATGAGAAAGGGGAACACTCACAATCTAGCTGCCCTAAGGGGGCCTCTTCGCATCTCATTTAACACATACACATATAACCTTGTTTTGTATTAGCCATACATATGCAGAGTCTGTTATTTCCATGTTATTTTGTTCCTTTATCATTGCGCGACCTTAAAAGGTGATTGTCATTTAGAGTAATTAATACTTGGAAGTAGTGGATTCTGTAGTGTGTGTATTCTCAGGCAACTTTCGAACCAAGAATGTCCCTAGATACTGGTTCTGTCATCTTTTTGGACATAGCCTTAATTGTTCTCACTGTGAACCAAATAGAGAAACACAATCCTTGCTCTTCCGCCATGCATGCTCATACTAATGGTGTCATACTTCCACGCGCACACACTCACATCCGCACAACGGTGCAGAGGTAATTTGGCCTGCTCGTTTTCACTAGAAATTGCGTGAAACCTTACTGACGTGCACAATGACTCATGTTGGATCTGCCATTACATGGGATCATATCAGTGGTCTTCTATGCCACTGCACAACATCACTGCCAGATCAGCCAATGCACAGAATGACGCTTGCTTAGTTCCCATTCCCATAGTCTTGATACTACATTTCACCACCTCTGTTAGGGCTGGTGCACCTTTAAATCAACCCATACCTGCCTGTAATCATACTGATAATCTGTGCTGGGATCTTCCCGGCATGTTCTGTAGCCCATTACCACAGTTCGCTCTTCGAATATTGACAACTGTGACATTGTTTACTATGTACACGTGCATTTGTTTAGTTTCTGTTCTGTCTCCTCCCTGTTCTGTTATTGGTTGTTGTTCGGGGTGTGGCTTTATTGTTTGCAGCTGCCAGCGCTTAGCGCTGATTATGTTTGATATATATACTGTGCACCTCCCGGTACACGGCACGGAGTATTACATTAGATTAGTTATGTTCCTTGATAGATATACTTAATATAGTTAGTTTCACGTTAGATTAGTTCATTTAGTCTACGCTGGTTTTTCCACTCCCAGTTCACAGCACTAGTTCATGTTTCTTGTTTTGTGTTTTGACCCTGTGTTCTGTGACTGCGACTCTGATTCCTGCTTTTCCCCGTTTTTCCACGTTTATGGCCTGTACGCCGATCGCCCGACCCTTTGCCTGTCTTGACTATGTTTTTGGATTACGATTTGGATTTGGCTGCCTTTGTCTCCTTTAATAAATACGTCTTTTCCTGCACCTGCTTCCATACGCAACTCCCTTACGTCTCGGGACGTGACAACTACTCTAGTGGTGGGGCGCTCTATCTGTCAGACTTATGTAGACGTGCAACCCACTTCTCTGGGTTTAGCACCCAAATGTTCCACTAATGGCACTCAATTCCTTCTTAATGGTAAATGCCCGTTCACCAAACTGTATAGCACTAATACTGTGTTATGAGCATGTGGTCAGAGAGCCTTTAAGGAAATCCCATATTTCCTTTGGACAGGATGTTGTTATCCTGCTTTTATGATCCCCAGTGTTCCTATTCATGATCCCTGGGCCCCTCCCTCACATAGGATAACCAAACGTGGTGTCCCTAGTAAATTCATGGGGTACATGTTAGCCGACCCATGGACCACCCCTGGTGCAAGCATGAGGTTATCTCTATTTTTAGGTGGTGGCACAACAGCTACTTTAAATAAGATCAATGGCTTAACCTATATGCTTCTCTCTTTGGCTAATGACACTGAGGAGGCACTAACCCTAAGAACTAAGAACCAAATTGTTTTGTGTTCGTGGAATGTGTTGTTTGAGCATTCCTAATCACCCTGCCTTTTGCCCTCACTCTCTCTCTTGGTTCTTGTTTTTCTCTTATTATGTGGTAGAAAAGACATCTTTAGTTCTTATATCACTCAAACCTACATTATAGATGTTTTGATTTTATCTGTGACCTGTTCCAATTGCCATTTATCATTCTTTATCAATATTTATGTGTGTATATATACTATGCTTTCTGTATCATTAAACTAAGAAGCTTTCACTGAACAATGGTGTCAGTGGACGAGAAAATCAGCCAGTGCAGGGTCCAAATTCTGGTTCTGACGTATCAGACAAGAACTTAACACTCCAGTTCTGTTAAGTGGGAGAAAACAATAGTTTCCAGTCATTTGGAAATTAATGGTAAGTTAGAGATGGAATTTTTGTTCCATCTCTAACTTACTATTAATTTCCAAATGACTGGAAATTATTGTTTTCTTCCATCTGCAATCTTTCCTTGCTCAAAATAATCTCTTTGACCCCTTTCAATTAGGCTTTCATCCACTCCATAGTACTGAAACCACCCTTGTAAGGGTTGTCAATGACCTATTACTCTCTAGTGACTCCATTCTTTCCATTCTTCTGTTACTTGATTTTAGTTCCAATTTTGATACTGTCTGTTATGACGTGCCTCTCGGATGTTGATGTCCAGCCTCTCGGATGTTGATGTCATCGGTGCTGCTCTTTCCTGGCTTTCTTCATACCTCACGAATAGACAAATTTACATTTCAATCCAGGATTATCAATCGTCTACTCTCTCTGTGAAATTAGGTGTCCCTCAGGGATTGGTTCTTGGACCTCTACTAGTCATTATATAAGTACTGCCTTTGGGTTAACTTATTCGCCGCCACAGTTTCAGTTACCACTGTTATGCTGATGACATTCAAATCTGTACAGCTTGTAGATCTGCTCCTACTCTCCAGACCAGTCCACTGTCACCATGTGTAAATGAAATAAAAAGATGGCTTAATTTCAACTTTTTAAAACTGAATATGGACAAAACTGAAATCATTATAATTGGAGTGCCAACACTGACTAAAAACATCCTTCATGACTTTATGAAATTGGTGGTATTCTCATTAAACCATCCAGTACTGTAAAAATTTTGGCATCATCTTTGATCCCTCCCTCACCTTTGACACTCATATTAACTTGATTCTATCACTTTCATCGCATTGCTTGCATCCATCCCTTCATTAGCATCTTGAGTGAGTTTGCACAGTAGATGGAAATTGAAGCTAGAGTCTGTGCAGTAGAGGCCGGTGGAGTCAGAGTTTCTCTGATCAGCCCATATTATTTGTGGATACTCCCCTTCTTCATGCTAGGAGTGTGCATGGTGACAGGCATATGACAAGTGCAAAAAAATATGAAGCATTGAACAATGCTAGCTCAAAGTGGTAAGCATTATTAATTCATATGTAAAACGTGTTACTAAATTGTAGTTGCAGAATTTAAGTATATTGAATTTGCCATTGTCAGGAAAAGAGTTGCCATGACTGACTGAGCTACCATGTGCTAGCTAGCTGATATTAGCTAATCCATCATGTTAAAGTAAAGTATAAGTAGCTAATGTAATGTGCCAACTGAAAATAACTTTTTCAGTTGGTTTTTTACTTTTTTTTTTAAAATTGCTGCTCTCCATGATTTTCATCTAGTTCTGACACCTACAGTAAGTTAAACATCTGAATGGAAAAGTGATCTCTTTTTATGCTCCACTCATTCTGCTGGTGGAGTATGTTTAAAAAGGAATGATTGGCTAACTTAGCTACCTACCATGCTGTGAAAAAGTATTTGCCCCATCCTGATTTCTTCCGTTTTAGTGTATCTCATACTAAATAGTTCTAGATCTTCAAACGAAATACAACATAAAATAAAGTCAGCCTGAGTAAACACAATACAGTTTTATTTATTTATTTATTCATTTATTGAAGCTAAAAAAAATATTTTAAAAAATCCAACACCTATCACCTGTTACGAACCAGTCTAGGTTGGGCCGCACAGAGTAACCAGCTCACAATTCAATGGAATTGACCTTTAAAATAAGGGAAGCCAGGAATAACAAACAAACAGGTTTGTTCAAAAGTTGTGGTATATTGTAAAACACACAAATATATGCATATAAATGTACAAAGAGCCAAAACACCAGACATACCTTCAGGGTGGGCCAAGGCCAAAATAATAAACAAAAGGATTCTTTGTTTAGTCGCTAGTTTACCTGAAAGGAAAAGAACAACAAAGAAAAACAAGTATCCTTCCCTAAATCACTAAGCCAAAAACAGAGGCAAAAGAACCCCTCTCCCAAAAGAAACGGCAGCCACACCCCTACTGCCGGTGAACCGAGTGCAAAATATATACAATGGTGTATAGAATATCCAAACAGGTACAGGGACAACCAAACTCACAATCAAAAACCAGGCAAGAGTCAAAAACCAGAACAGCAGTCAGAATATAGAATACAAGCAACACAACAAACACAATCTCTGAACACCAACGCACACGTAACCACCTCCAACATCCCATGCCATTTGCACTCCTCTTCCTCTTTAAATAAGGTCATCATTCAGTGATCTCATCCTGGGAGGCGGGAGCAAGGCAAGCTAGGGCAGGCTGGAAATTCTGGGAGGGAGTTCAGACCTGCACAGAAAAATATGGCACAGCACACAGAAACAACTTCCCAATCCAAAGATAGTGGGTTGTAACACACCAATGTGAAAAACTAATTGCCCCCTTAAATTTAAAATCTGGTTGTATCTCCTTTAGCAGCAATAACTACAACCAAAAGCTTCCAGATAACTGAAGATCAGTCTTTTACTTTCTTCTAGGACTAGGATTTACTCCTATGCTTTGGATCATTGTGTTGCTGCATAATCCAGTTGTGCTTGAGTTTCAACTTACGGACTGAAGACTGGACATTCTCCTTTAGGATTTTCTGGTACAGAGCAGAATTCATGTTTCCCTCAACTATTGCAAGTTGGCCAGGCCCTGAAGCAACAAAGCATCCCCACACCATCACACTTCCACCACCATGCTTGACATGCTATGATGTTCTTTTTGTGGAATTCTGTGTTTGGTTTAAGCCAGATGTAAAGGCACCCTTTCTTCCAAACAGTTCCACTTTCAAATCATCAGCCCACAGAACATTCTCCCAAAAGGTTTGAGGATCAACAAAGTGTGCTTTGGCAAAATTCAGATGAGCGTTAATGTTCTTCTGGGTTAGCAGTGGTTTTAGCCTCGCCAGTCTTCCATGGATGCCATTTTACCCAGTGTTTGTCTGATAGTGGAGTCATGAACAGTGACCTTTATGATTTGTGACTTGTGACTTGCTGGTTGAGTAGTTGCTGTGCTCTTGGAGGAATTTTGGAAGGTCGGCCACTTCTGGGAAGGTTCACTACTGTGCTAAGTTTTTCCATTTGGAGATAATGGCTCTCACTGTGGTTCTTTGGAGTACCAGAGACTTTGAAATAGCTTTGTAACCCTTCCCAAACTGATGTATTTCAATCATCTTCTCACTCATCATTTCTGAAATTTCTTTCAACTTTGGTATAGAATGCTACCAAGTAAGACATTTTAACCAACTTCATGCTGTTGAAAAAGTTCTATTTAAGTGTTGATTTGATTAAAAAGGGTTTGCAGTAATCAGACCGGGTTGCCTTTAGTCCAACTGAACCCCATTATGAATGCAGTTTCATAGATTTGGGGAATTAGTAACTACAGGGGCAAAGACATTGGGGCAAATACTTTTTACAGCACTTTAAATAAATATGATGTTCACATAATTTATTTAAATATGACAGGACTTGGGCAATTTTAATATCCAAACCAAATAAATATTATGACATCTGACTAGCTAGGAAATTTGTGATCTTCCCTTCAAATTGTTTCAGTTTACTAATGTTATGCAGTAGCTAGCTAGCTAGTTAATGAGCTAAGCATCAAAATAAGACACATACCAGAAAAACTGTCTATTAGAACAGTTTACAGCAGAACAAGACATGGCTTTGCTGCAGAGCTGTCAAAGTGGTCAACACTGTAAAGCTTTGGTCAATGTTTGAAAGATGTCAAATGAAGTTCATGGGGCTATAATCTCAGTAAGGGCTTACCTTTTTAATTAGCATCAAATAACTAAAATAAAATGGAGAAAAGTGGTATACATCAATTTCAACTGAATTTGTAAAAATGACAACACTGTTCCTTAAAATAATTTGTGAAGCTGTAACTTAAAATGTAAATTTGGCTTGTCTTCCATTCAATAATATAGGAATATAGCAGATTTTTTTTGGCGGGGAAATAGAAATTTTGTCTTTACTTTTAAACCCCTCTTATGATGTCCACTGATATATAATATATACAGTCTCTGATGCACACACACCAAGAGGCAATTTAGCATATTTAATCCATCTACTGGCATACTGACTGTTTTTGGGAGGCGGGAGGCAACCGGATTAGCTAGATGGGCAAGTATAGGATAAATATATTTATACCTCAGTTGACTGCAAGCCCACATGTATGACATTATAACAATGCATTTTTAATTAGACAATACAAAAGGTAGGTAGTTACCTTATGCAGTGCATTATATTTTTATTTTTACCATTAGGCTATTTTAATAATTTATGTATGCTACACTGATGCTGATCTTAAGGCTTGTTGCCCTCCTTTTAAATCTTCAGGAAAACAGGAGAAGACATGTAAATGGACCTAATATATGAGTCTAGTTATATTTGGGAGATTATAGACAGAAAATCAGATTTAAATAGGGATGGATTGAGATTCTCCCACAGTCAGAAGGAAGTTCTACTGTCGATTCTAATAAGCCTTGGAATTACAGGTTGTGTTTTGATTCTTACCAGATGGAAACCAGAAGGAAATAGTGTTCTACAAGGCTCACTGCTGGTCCATGCCTATTTCTGTCTATATATACACTTGCTCAGTGATGTAGGACATGGTTTTTCATACCACTGCTATACTGATGACATTTAAACCATTCTGTCCTTTCACCCTCAAATGGCTACATTTCAGCGTATCCCAGCATGAATCTCATCGAGAATGGCAGCTTACCATCTGGACCTAAATCTTAGCACTGAGATGCTATGACCCCCATGTCATTCTACCTAGAGAATTATATCTACTAACTCATTGTTGAGGGCTCTGCTCTGAACCTGTTTTTCTCCTGCCTAATTAACAAAAAAAGAAATTACCTAGTTTATTCACTTATAAGTTGACAATATGGCACCATTTGCTCCCATTATGTGGTTTTGAAGCTTAATGTTGCCATATTTGAGTTCATAGTAGAGACGTTAGAGCCAGAACATGTGCTGTATGCATGTCCAGTCAGACAATAGGTCCACCTCTCGCCCACCAATATTGGTTGTGGACACCCCTGCATGCACACAGAGGGAGTGCAAATTAAGATGAAGTATTGAGCACTTTGTCAAAGTGGTAAGTATGGCATTATTAATTAATATGTAAAATTCTAAATTGTAGTCATTTATTCTGCACAAGTATATTGATTTTTGCATTGTCCGCCAAAAACTTTTTAGTGCTTTGAAGCATTACTGATTGAGCTACTATTTGCTAGAGATATTGCTGAAATTGGCTAATCCATCATGTTAATCAAAGTACTGTAATAAGTAATTCATTTAAATGTACCAACTGAAAATATACTGTTAAACAGCAGTCAACAATTACTCTCAACCCAACAGAAAAAAATGCTGCTCTCCATGGTTTTCATATATACTTACCGTACACTTTATTAGGAACACCTGCACACCTGCTGATATATGCAGTTATCCAATCAGCCAATCATGTGGCAGCAGCACAATGCATAAAATCATGCAGATACTGGTGAAGAATGTCAGTTGTTCACATCAAACATCAGAATGGGGGAAAAGTGTGAATTTAACCATGGCATGGTTGTTCGTGCCAGATGGGCTGGTTTGAGTATTTCAGAAACCATATTATCTCTCTAATTTGTCCAAAAATGTCAATCATGTCATCAACCACAACCTTTTATTCATCATCAAATAACCCCAATAAAACACAATTATCACATTGACAAAAAATACTACAGGTGGTATCAAGGTGAACTGAACTTAAAAATGGCAGAATACTATTCCCAAAAATAATATGTGTAGACTTAAAATGTAAGTTTGGGTACTTTCCCATTCACTAAAGAGGGAATGGGCAGGTTAAAAAGTGTGCTACAGCCAGTCTCAGAAACATTTTGGCTTTGCTTTTGAACTTCTGTTATGACATCCACCCATATATAATCATTGTACAGTGGTGCTTGAAAGTTTGGGAACCCTTTAGAATTTTCTGTATATCTGCATAAATATGACCTAAAATACCATCAAATGTTTGGCCCTAAATGTAGATAAAGATAACCCAATTAAACAAATGAAACAAAAATATTATACTTGGTCATTTATTTATTAAGGAAAATTATTCAATATTACATATCTGTGAGCACACAAGCTGCTGTGCTGTACTTCTTTGGCTAGAAAGGACTATTAATAGAGAGCCTGACTGTGATTTGTGAGCACGGCAACAGGCTGGTGGCCGGCGCACAAGAAACAAAGATCGCTCCTCCCGCGACCGCCGCTGTGGTGCTGAAGAGACAGCTCCACTTCAGCACCACCGATGTTTTGGATAGCGCATGGCAAATTCAAACATCAATTTACAGCAATCACTGGTTTTCCCAATGTAAGCTGACCACACCCACATTGCTATAAAAATATTGTCAGGGAATTCACTTGCTTTGGTTAACTGAAATCATAACTATTAATGTGATCTGTAATGCACGATTGGTTCTAACGAATATCGGTGCAAAATAACCTTGGTGAACATGAATTTGACATAATAGTAGCGTATTAGGTTTTGCCTGTGAAGACTGCATTTGTTCTTAAAAAGGATGAACCAACATGAAGACAAGAGAGCTGTCTATGAGAGGAAAAACAAGCCATTTGGAACTTAGAAAAGAGGGATAATCTATCACAGCTGTTGCACACGCATTGGGCATAGCCGATACAACAGTTTGGAATAAAAAAGAAAGAAACCACTGGTGTACTAACAACCAGACATGGAACAGGAAGGCAAAGGAAAACAGCAGTTGATGAAAGAAACATTGTAAGAACTGTGAAGAAAAACCCAAAAACAACAGTTAGTGACATCACCAACAGCCTTCACAGGGCAGGGGTGAAGATATCATAATCCACCATTTTGAAGAAAACTTCAAGTGCAGAAACATAGAGGCCATACCACAAGATGCAAAGGACTTCGCAAAGATATTCAGAGATGAGCCACAAAACCAAGATTAACCTCTACCAAACTGATGGAAAGGCCAAAGTGTGGAGAAAGGATGGATCTGAAAGGAAAACGGATCTGCTCATGATCCAAAACATTACCTCCACCATGCTTGATTGATGAGCTTTGTGTCATGACTTGGGCTTGTATGTCTGCTTCTGGAATGGGCTTACTAATCTTTATTGATGACATAATTGATGATGGTAGCAACAGAATGAATTCAGAAGTCTACAGATACAATCAGTCTTCCAATTTACAGAGAAATGCATCCAATCTAACAGGGAGGAATTTCATGCAGCAACACAATGATCCCAAAAGCACAACAAAGGACATCAACAGGGGGGAAAAAAGTGGAAGTTTTTAGACTGGCCAAGTCAATCACCTGACCTTAACCCATTTAAGCATACATTTCACCTAATGAAATGGAAGCTGCAGTACAACCTGAGAAAAGCAACAAGAAAAATGCAACAGTTTGGTGGTGTCAGTGGGTCACTGGCTTAATGCAGTTATTGCAACCAAGGTAATTGCAACCAAATATTAAGTGTTATCTAGTTTAAGATTATCTGTCTAATAACTTTTCCTTGCCTAAAAATTGGGTGGTCTGCCACAAAATGTGCCATGTTCTAAGTTGTTCAACACATCTAGATATAAATATCAGGAAAGGAAAGCTGAAATTTATTTATTGTTTTACAAGTACACAAGACACAACTGCAATAAAATGGTGTATCCACTGTACAGCTCATAACACTTAAGCCTTTTCGCTCAATTAAGTTTCTTAAAACAAGGAACTAGTAACAATGCAGTCCTATTCTGTGTGAAATCCAACTAAATGATATAAGGGGAAAACATTCCACTGGTCTGCACATAGAGGATACACTGTATTTATTTGTAGGCATTTAAGAGATATTTGCTGCACAGAGAGACCAGCAGTTCACCTTCAAATGCTGTTACTCAAATGCAACTAGTACAAACACAATGCAACAGCAGCCAGGATCCCAAGAGGAAAAATCATTACTTATAAGGATAAAAGCTAAAAACACATTGTATATATGTATAGACACAGACACTTTTTTTTAAGGATAAGGTGTAAGTGCTGCCATTAAAAGCTCCATTTTATAAACGAAGTTCCTGCCCTCCATCTTGCTCCAGTGCACTTCCTTATATGGTCCTCGCAAATAATTCCATTTCCCATCCTGCAATACGTCACTTTTCAGGAGATCTTTAGCCTGGCAACGTGGAAACTGAACCAGAACCTTAAATCCACTCTCAGGCCCATTCCGCACTGGCAGAGAAGGAAACACACACACACCCCATCAATTTGATTAAAACAGATATTCTTACTGGTATACTGCGATACCTATGCTTATACTACAGGAAATGTGGAGTTGACATCATAAAGCATTGCCTGAAATTGTATCTTATGAGCATCACTGGGTTTTTCTTTTAACTGTTCAGGTTTGCTTTTCATTAAATTCTTACAAATTTTTTGTATTTCAAAGTGGACATAACATGGACAACATGGATATTAACATTAGTGAGGTCAGTGTTACTTTAGAGCCTCACTGAATTTATGCACATACAATATCTCACAAAAGTGAGTACACCCCTCACATTTTTGTAAATATTTGATTATATCTATTCATGTGACAACACTGAAGAAATGACACTTTGCTACAATGTAAAGTAGTGAGTGTACAGCTTGTGTAACAATGTAAATTTGCTGTCCCCTCAAAATAACTCAACACACAGCCATTAATGTCTAAACCGCTGGCAACAAAAGTGAGTACACCCCTAAGTGAAAATGTCCAAATTGGGCCCAATTAGCCATTTTCCCTCCCCGGTGTCATGTGACTTGTTAGTGTTACAAGGTCTCAAGTGTGAATGGGGAGCAGGTGTGTTAAATTTGGTGTCATCGCTCTCACACTCCCTCATACTGGTCACTGGAAGTTCAACATGGCACCTCATGGCAAAGAACTCTCTGAGGATCTGAAAAAAGGAATTATTGCTCTACATAAAGATGGCCTAGGCTATAAGAAGATTACCAAGACCCTGACACTGAGCTGCAGCAGGGTGGCCAAGACCATACAGCGGTTTAACAGGACAGGTTCCACTAAGAACAGGCCTCACCATGGTCAACCAAAGAAGTTGAGTGCACATGCTCAGCGTCATATCCAGAGGTTGTCTTTGGGAAATAGACATACGAGTGCTGCCAGCATTGCTGCAGAGGTTGAAGGGGTGGGGGGAGAGCCTGTCAGTGCTCAGACCATACGCCGCACACTGCATCAAATTGGTCTGCATGGCTGTCGTCCCAGAAGGAAGCCTCTTCTAAAGATGATGCACAAGAAAGCCCGCAAACAGTTTGCTGAAGACAAGCAGACTAAGGACATGGATTACTGGAACCATGTCCTGTGGTCTGATGAGACCAAGATAAACTTATTTGGTTCAGATGGTGTCAAGCATGTGTGGCAGCAACCAGGTGAGGAGTACAAAGACAAGTGTGTCTTGCCTACGGTCAAGCATAGTGGTGGGAGTGTCATGGTCTGGGGCTGCATGAGTGCTGCCGGCACTGGGGAGCTACAGTTCATTGAGGGAACCATGAATGCCAACATGTACTGTGACATACTGAAGCAGAGCATGATCCCCTCCCTTTGGAGTATTCCAGCATGATAACGACCCCAAACATACCTCTAAGACTACCACTGCCTTGCTAAAGAAGCTGAGGATGAAGGTGATGGACTAAACCCTATTGAGCATCTGTGGGGCATCCTCAAACGGAAGGTGGAGGAGCACAAGGTCTCTAACATCCACCAGCTCCGTGATGTCGTCATGGAGGAGTAGAAGAGGACTCCAGTGGCAACCTGTGAAGCTCTGGTGAACTCCGTGCCCAAGAGGGTTAAGGCAGTGCTGGAAAATAATGGTGGCCACACAAAATATTGACACTTCGGGCCCAATTTGGATATTTTAATTAAATAAACAAGCAATTATAACATTTTCCTACATCATTCCACTTTATTTATGGACATGAATGTTGTGAATTCTCTATATTTCCAGATTTCTTGAGTTAATACTGATGTCTGGTGAAAATTTCATGTTAATACCCTCATTGGAAATATATTTACTGAAAAAAAATGTTGATGCATTCAATACTTATTACCCACTGTATATATGGAATAAATCCAAACAAGATCTGCAACAGTGACTAGCGAGTATGCATGTGATAATATTTTTATGTAGTGCTAGCAAAAGTCTTTCTGACATACAGTCCCCGCTGAAAGTATTAGAAAGGCCAATTCTTTCGCTTTTGCTATACACTGAAGACATTTTGGTTTGAGATTTAAAAAAAAGATGATGAATACGAGACGAACAATCAGAATTTTATTTCCTGATATTTACATCTTAGAACGTGCCTACCTTTGGTGGAATACCACCCAATTTTAGGTGAACAAAAGTATTGGAACAGATAGTCTTAAAGTAAATAACACTTATTTGTTGCATATCCCGAACTGCATGAAGCTAGCAATCCACTGGCATCACCAGTGTTTGGGGGGGGGGGGGGGTATAGGGGGGAGTCTCAGTCTCCTCTTCAGGAAATGAAATCCATGCAACTGTCTTAAGGTCTGGTGATTAACCAGACTATTGTGACTGTTTTGAGGTTTTTATTCATAGCTCTCACAAGGTTTCTGTCTTCAACTGCTGTTTGTTTTCCTTTGCCAACCTGTTTGATGTCTAGTTGTTAGTACACCAGTGGTTTCTTTCAAGTCGTATTGGCTATGCCCAATGCTTGTGCAATGACTCTGATCAATTTCCCCTTCTTTTCTATCTTCAAAATGGCATGTTTTTCTCCCTTATACAGCTCTCTGGTCTCCATGTTGGTTTATCCTTTTTAACAACAAATACAGTCTTCACAGGCAAACCTCATGGCTCAAACTAAGAGTAGACATTCAGAGCTAAAAGGTGCCCTGTTCTAGGTTGTTTAACACATCTAGGTGTAAATACCAAGAAATAAAAGCTGAAATTCTGATTTGTCTCATATTCATCTTTTGTCTTCAGCATATAGCAAAAACAAAAGAATTGGCCTTGCCATTCCATACTTTCGAAGGGCACTGCATGTTAATATGGCTTGGTCTCAACCAATAATCAGATCAGAAAGTACTGAACAAGCCTTTAAAGATATTGGATATTATTACCAATTATAATCTGTAAATGATTTTAAATTGTTTGTTTGATGACCTAGCACTAAGATTTCTTGCACTAAAATTCCATGAAAGAGGAGAATCCTGAAAGTAAAAACATTTGGAGGTAAAATAAAGTCATAACTATGTAAGTAACACCAATATTGTGACCCTCAATATTATGTGATCCTTACAAGACAGCAAATGCCGGGACAAAATGCACTGCACTGTGATGTAATACATTCTGAGAACTGTCTAATATGAGATATTTAAAACACTGTTTAATTGGAGTCTATGTTCCCTCTTTGCACTATGCGCACACAAAGAAGAATACACATATTTGGTTGCAAACAGGAAAACAATGAGTATATTTCCATGTATGTTGCTGTGTGTGCATATACCTGAAATGGCATAAGCTCCATTTGGTGATGCTACTGTAATGGCAGAGGCATTGCCAATGCTCTCAATGGCACCAAGTCCTACATGATTACTGAAGCTTAGCACGTGCCAGCCCATTACCTTCGCCAGCTGCTGTACTGCATGTACCTGGTGCTGAGACATCTGTAACAAACCCAGATACAAAGCCAAATAAATCTAATTCTGGATTTTCAGATCCTGAAAAGTATTATTCCGTCTTCTTACACAGTTAACAATTTTTAAATATTAGAATTAATATTATACATCTAATTTTAACAGCAGTCAATTTATTGCCAGGCACTTATGTATAGCTATAACTTTTTTTCCTTCACTGCCCCCCAGAGAATGTATAGGCAGTGCCAGTAAAAAATTCTCCCAACAACAAAAAAGACTACATAAAAACTACTTTTAGGCAGCTTTGGGTTTTTCTATGACATACTGTGACACTCAATTTTAAGAAACAATAAATATATTTCACCAAAACATTTTTCAAGTACAAAACTGTCTTGCTGACGAAGAAGACAATGAAAAAGACGACGAAAAAGAAGCCAAAGGAGAAAATGCAAGCAAGATGAATGTTGAGCTACTGAATGCTGAGAGCTTTGTGAGAAATGCATAGCGACTATAATAATGTTGATGGGAGTTGTGGCAAGGAATATTTTATATATATATATATATATATATATATATATATATATATATATATATATATATATATATATATATATATATATATATATATATATATCACACACACACATATACACACACACACATATATAAAATTGCATGCAACTTTAATGAATGAGTAGCAGATGATAACTTTATGACTCATTTATGATGTGGCTATTTTTTTGACAACACTGAAATGCAAGCATGTATTCTAAGTGATTCTACCCTAGACTACACTTTCTACACTAAATAGCATTTCTTTGTCTCTTCCCTGCAAACATGCAAATGATAATCCACTGATTGATAGTCCATTGTATTTATTTTGCACCTGCCGTATATATGCATATAAAGAATTCTTGACTTTTTATTCAAAAAGCTAAGTGCCCCATTATTGCATCGTCGTTTTATCATATTGACCACAAAAAAGGCTATTCATAGTCAACACTTCATCAATTTGCAGGAACATTAACATTTTTGGGCAGAACAATAGTTGCTTATACCCAACACCACACAATAAAAAAAGCAGGGGTCTTCCCATAAGTATGTGAATGCTATTGCTGTGACTTTTAATTAATTCAAATTATTACTTATTTAAAGAGTATATTGTTTAAAATTAGAACTTTAAGGATTTAGCTTTAAATAAGTATTTGTTGCAGTGGCCAAATCACCAAATATCTTACATTTCGATAGAACATGTAGAACATGTTAGATCAAAAATATTACATATCAATTGCTGTAATTAGTGCTGGTGCTTATAGATATTAATTTCAGTTAGCCAGTTCGCAAAAAGTGCGTGAACGGCTTTTTGCAAAGACGTAAATACTGGCTCTCTTCTTCTTCTCAGTGATAAGCAGGTGTCAGAAACGGAAAGTTGTGCAGCACCACCTTGTGTACCGGGGTATTTATGCTTTTCAATAAGTACCATTTACTGTCAGGGAGTGAATGTGCACTTTCATTCACCACGTCGCCCACGTTTAACGTGCGGGTGTGAACGCAAAAAAAACAAAAAACGCTGTTACGTGTGAACAGGCCTTAAGAGTGGCAAAGAGAAGCTAAACTGAAAAGTTGTATAAACAGCCAACGACCCTGCATCAGTGTGGAAAGGCCTAAAAGACATCACCACCTACAAGACACAATACTGTCTATCTGCTGGAAATCAGTAATTGGCTGACTACCTGAATAATTTCTAATGCAGATTTGGAAAGGGCAGTCTTACACCCCACACCCACGCTGACCTTCTCATCACACAAGTGTTAACACCTCCTGCTATCCCCGGTCTCCCCCTCTAGCTACTCAAACTAAACTTAGGATCTGTGAAGAGGATGTGTGCTGGCTCTTCCAGAAACAGAAGTTCAGGAAAGCTCCAGGCCGACAGTGTCTCACCCGCCTATTTGAAAGTCTGTACAGAACAGCTATCACCCATCTTCACATCAGATCTTCAACAGATCACTGGAACAGTGTAGAGTCCCTTCCTGCTTCAAACGCTCCACAATCATCCCTGTCTCAAAGAAATCCACGATCACAGGACTAAATGATTAAAGAACTGTTGCTTTGACGTCTGTGGTCATGAAATCATTTGAGAGACAGGCGTTTTTCAAGGATTCTATTTGTGGACTTCAGTTCGGCTTTGAATAACATCATCCCAGATCTCCTCCTGTGTAAATTAATCCAGCTCTCTGTGCCAACCACCATCTGTCAGTGAATCACCAACTTTCTGACAGGCAGACAGAAGCTAGTGAAGCTGGGAAAATTCACAACCAGCACCTGCACAATCAGCACTGGCGCTCTCCCCACTGCTCTTCTCCCCCTACACGAATGACTACACCTCTACAAACCCCTCCTGAAGTTTGCAGATGACACCACAGTAACTGGCCTCATCCAGGATGGTGAGGAATCTGCATACAGAAAGGCGGTTGAACAGTTGGCTGTCTGGTGCAGTCAAATCAACGTGGAGCTGAACACTCTCAAAACAGTGAAGATTATCATGGATTTCAGGAAGAACTCCCCAGAACTCCCCTCCTCACCATCCTGGACAGCACTGTGGCCACCGTGGAGTCCTTCAGGTTCCTGGGCTCTACCGTCTCACAGGATCTGAAGTGGGACACCCTTATAGACTCCATTGTGAAAAAGGCCAAGCAGAGGCTGTATTTCCTTCTCCAACTGAGGAAGTTCAACCTGCCACAGGAGCTGCTGACCCAGTTCTACTCAGCATACATTGAGTCTGTTCTGTGCACTTCAATAATTGTCTGGTTTGGTTCAGCTACCAGATCAGACACAAGACGACTACAACGACCGTCTGGACTGCTGAGAGGATTATTGGTGCTCCTCTCCCCTCCCTTCAGAATGAGGAAACAGACAGGAAAAATCATCTCCAACCCCACTCACCCTGGCCACAACCTCTTTGAACTGCTGCCCTCTGGCCGGCACTACAGGGCACTGAGCACCAGAACATCCACACACAAGAGCAGCTTTTTCCCACAGGCCATCTCCCTCATGAATTTTTAATTGCCTCCAAGGAGCCTCCTAGTGGTAAATGGTCTGCACTTATATAGCACTTTACACTGTGTCTCATTCACTCATTATCATGTCTTCTTTATTTTATTCCTTACTATTATGTGTCTTGCTGTCATATTTGTGTACGCACTGGAAGCTTCACGTACCAAGTCAAATTCCTTGAGTGTGAGCACACCTGGCAATAAAGCTCATTCTGATTCTGAAAAGTCCATGACTCTTCTGCACCTTAGGCAGAATCTTAAAATGTAGTTTTCCCCCTTTTCACTTTTGGGGATGACCAGAATTCAAAATGCTTACTTCAGGTTGAGATACATGCAAAAAAAAAAAAGGGGGGGGGGCCCCTCCAGGTTCCCCGTGACTCAGTAAGGGTAATGGACGTACAGAAGATAGATGGATGGATTAATTATTTATCATATAAGACTACATTTTGTTTAACACACACTCATTATTTTCATACAATCATAAATTGCTAATTACCCATTTTCTTAATTTTGTGAATTTTAAGACAATATTTATTCATGAAGCGTCATTCCTCTACAGCAAAGGCCTATAATCTGTCCAGTAAATATTATGGGAGGTTTTTAAACAACCAAAGCTTAAGGCACACTGCCTCAAAATCTGGGTAAGCTATAATGCATCCCAGAATGTCAAAAAGCTGACTACACTGTTGCATTGCATTTTCAACCATTGGAGAGCGGAAAATAACTGAGTAAGTCTGCATATGTGCTTCTGACTTATTTCAATAACCTGAAAAAATGATTCATTACTGAATTTGATTGTATGACTGTACAAACAGCTTAGAAATGTTTTATACTTAAAAAAAAAAAAAAAAAAAAAAAAAAAAGGCACACCAGTTCTGCCAATACAGTATCTCACAAAAGTGAGTACACCCCTCACATTTTTGTAAATATTTGATTATATCTTTTCATGTGACAACACTGAAGAAATGACACTTTGCTACAATGTAAAGTAGTGAGTGTACAGCTTGTCTAACAGTGTAAATTTGCTGTCCCCTCAAAATAACTCAACACACAGCCATTAACCCTTTGGACATTTTCACTTAGGGGTGTACTCACTTTTGTTGTCAGCGGTTTAGACATCAATGGCTGTGTGTTGAGTTATTTTGAGGGGACAGTAAATTTACACTGTTATACAAGGCGTACACTCACTACTTTACATTGTAGCACAGTGTCATTTCTTCAGTGTTGTCACATGAAAAGATATAATCAAATATTTACAAAAAGGTGAGGGGTGTACTAACTTTTGTGAGATACCGTATATGTGCTCAGGTTAGTGGCTTTCAGATGGTAGAACTGCAGACATTTGAGAGATTAATAATATTTATGTTTCAGTGTTGCATTAATAAAAAAATACAATTTTTAATTATTAGTGCAGCCATTGGAAAAGGTCCCTGAATACAGTCAATACACTGAATACATAATAAATTACACACATCATAATACCTAATACAATTTGGTACATACTCATCCACAAAATGGCAAAAAAGGGAACACACTACACATATTTTACTTCATTTTTGAGATTTTTTTTTTTTTTTTTTAAATGTGGCTGAAAAGTACAATTTTGCTTGCAAAAATATTTACTTTTGACAGAAATTAAAAAGCAACTCTATGGGGCCCTTAAGGAAGTGTCAGCCTATTATGATTTATATAAATTTCATGCAGTCATTATGCATGTGTTTGAATTCCTGGAATCAAAGATAACTAATGAAATGAATGAAAATAATGAGCTCCTGTGAGTTTGCATATTTTACCTGTGACAATAGAAAGTCTTGCAGCTCTTGCTCTTGGTGGGAAAGTGTGATGACACGACCATCTCTGTGCACAACTCTGATCTGCTCCACTCCAATGTTCAACTGTAGCTGGATAGATCTGACAGAGACGTGTGAAAAGGACAGGCAGTAGTGTACTAAGAGGTGTTTCAGTATTCTTTTTTTCCAAGTTAAAGGCCAAACAAGTTAGGTAAAGTTTGAGGACAAACTTTGATGTTGACTTGACAAAGCCAGTCTGAAAGTTTAAAATAATTATCAGTTTGACATCTGAAGGTAATGCGTAGTTTTAAGACAGACACCAAGTGATAGGGTGCCAATATTTATAGCAATATATAGATATGGTGCCAATACTTGTAGAGTTGGATAGATGCAAATACTTTACAGTTGAATAGATAGAGAGAGAGAGAGCTAGATGAAGTGAAAGTCTCTGTTACAGGTACACTGACAGAGTGAGAGAGAGAGAGAGAGAAGGGCATCAGGCCGTGTGCACGCAGGTGTGTGAGAGTTTTGACAGCTGGAGCCAGGCTCTGAACAATGTAAGTGTAAGTGAATGGGAGTTTTTGGATATTTGATTGTCCACTACAGGAAAACCGTAAGTCCAATCAGTTAGTTAAAATAGAGAATGACCAGCCTGCCAGACCAGCTGTCTGAACAGTCTGAAGGACAGTGCTGAGTTTGGTGGAAATAATTTAAAAACTAAAGGAGTTATAACTGTCAGAAATTTTTTTATGCAAGTCAGGGGGAATTTTGTCCATTTTAAGCTTCCATAACAGGAATTCCACTCACTTATAAAAAAGTCATAGCAACTCGAGATAGAACATGCTGAAGGTCTTTGCCGAGCTTGGTGCATGTAGCTTGAAAGCTCAGGGAGGAGTAGCAATAAAAATTTTTGGGTCTCAGAATAAGAATAATAACAAACAACTAGTTATTAATAACCAGAATAATAATAACTAGTCTAGCTCTAACCGTTCATCATGACATCAAACTTTGATGTTGGCTTGAGAAAGCAAGTTTGAAATCTGCAGCCAATTCATCTAGAATTGGATAGTTGGACAGATAGGGTGCCAATACAGTAAGAGCTGGATAGACAGGGTTCTATCTTTGTGTTGGATTGATGGACAGGGTGCCAAAACTTGGAGCAAGAGAGAGAGCAAGAGAGATGAAGTGAGTCTATTACAGGTACATTGACAGAGTGAGAGAGGAGGGTGCATTATTTAACATAATTAAGATATTTTGGGGGGGATAAACCTGTGTTATGTTTGCAATTGTTTGATATCCATGAGAGCAGAGTATTTTTGTGATTTTTTTTAAACAAAAGATCAAAAAGCTAAACAAAGAATTTTTCAAGGCCTTCTTTGCTCATATTTACCAAGGGTGCCAATATTACTGGAAAATTGTAGAAAACTGTAGATAGATAGATGTAGACAGAGAGATAGATAGATAGCCAATAAGTCCGATCATTTACAAAAAACAAAAGCACATGATCAGTCTGAACTAATAAAATACTATTATTATTATTAGTAGTAGTAGTAATCTTATAAAGCAAAACAGTATATTGGATGTGTCAAGCCAACATAATAATAGGTTTATGAAGCAAAACTACCCTGCATCCTTCAACCACCAGAGGTAGCCCTCACCTGAATAATGATCATACTCCACTTCCTTCTACAGTCACATCCTGTCTGCTAGCCATAAAGAGCCATTAAATGATGTCAGAAAACTTCAGCCTTTCCACAAAGCAGTGTATTAGTACTTCCATTTTACCTTATGTTGCCATAGTACCATGGGTGGCACATTCCACTTCTGACAACAAAACAGTTTTCTTGCTGCTAAAATTAAACATTCTGGAGGGAGAGCAACCTTATATAAAATTCACCAGTGTATATATGCATCATATCCTATGAGATGAAGGAGAAGGGTTGTGGGGTGTGCTCAGTGATCTACCTGCAGAAAAAGCACAAGCGCCGCTTAGCTTATAGGGTGTCACAGGGTGTCATTCACTATATTTTCAATGGTGACCAGGAGCTGGACCGCAGCTCTTGGGCTATGGCCTCTGTGTTTCCTGGGTGAAGTGCCTGGCTTGGTGCTGCTCGTTCCCGGGCCCTGAAGCAGCGACAAGCCGAACACTTGACCCAAGATAGGAGCTACACTGGGATTTTGCCTAATTGCAACAAAAAGTGAGTTTCATTATTATTTATTTAATTCATTCATTTATTTTTTGCTTTAAACCCACCATGATCCTAAGCCAAGCTAAGGTAATACGTTACTGACTTTTATCTAACAATACACAATCTATAGCCAACATCAGTAATATGGAAACACAATTACAACAAGAGTTTGCGGTCTGTATTACAGTAAATTAATCAAGAATAAGGACTTAAAGACTTTCTATTTGCTGAAGAGAAAGGTAACAACTACTGTTATTCTAACCCCTCCAGTAATGTTAACTGGGCAATACAAAAGTGCTTACCTTCATAATCAAACAGGTACTGCTCAATGAAGAATTTGCATCCTTTATTAAGTTTAGAACGTGTCATAAGTGAAAATTTGTCTGCAAGTCGGTGTACATCATCTAGATGCATTTCTGGCAGATGTAGAAGGGACCGAGTAAACTCCATAGTGTTCCACTATGCTGGCAGAAGTAACCATACACTGCTTTGAGTCAGAACGGAAGTTGCGTGACATCATGTGAAAAGGGTCTATTATCAGTGTACCTGCCTTACCGAGCATTTCCCTATCGTTACGTCTCATGTTATGACCATTTGCTTGTTTCTTGACTTCACGTTTATTGGATTACTGTTTTTGTCTTGGCTGCCTGTTCGGACTGTATTTTTGGCTATTTGACCTTTGCCTGTTTTTTGACCATCCCTCTGTATGTTGTTTTGGAATTAATAAACTTCTGCACATGGATTCCAACCTTCCAGCCAGCGCAAGTTCATTACAAAAACAGCATATCGTCAAGCCAACATAATAATAATCAGCTAATGAAGCAGAACAGGATGTTGGCCTTGTCAAGCCAACATAACTAGATAGGTAAAGTTTGTCACGTTGACGTGACAAAGCCATTCTGAAAGTTTAAAACAGTTATCAGTTTGAAGTCTGACAGTAATATGCAGTTTTATGAGAGAAAAAGAGAGACAAATAGATGGATAGAACATAGATAAACAGATATGATAGCTGAGTTTGTCACGTGACGTCACTAGAATACCCACAACGCAATTCTCCTCATCGAGCTGATATGTCACATTTCTATGTTGTGGTACTTTTGTGACTCCACTTACTTTATAGATAGATAGGTAGAGAAATAGATGAAGTGAGAGTCTCTGTTACAGGTACATTGACAGATTAGACAGACAGATAGATAGATATATAGATAGATAGATAGAGTGTTATAAATAAATAGATAGATGGAGAGAATGGTAGAAAAATAAATGGGCAGACATGCAGATACATATAGATAGAGTTGCAGTGTTTGAAAAGAGTGAGTGTGATACAGTTAGATTGATAGTAAGAAATGTGAAGAGTAGGGATGCGCTGTATACTGGAAAAGTACCAGTATATATTATATTTCAAATGGTACAATATCATAATTTTGCTCAATTCGGTATTTGACGAAAAAAAACGGCAAATGTGACTGAGGAACATGATGCATCAAACAGATAAAACTCATTCTACACGCCTAAACTAAACTAATAAATAAAGAGAGCAGTAGGAGTGAAATATTGCATTACTTTGCCTACAAAAGTGATGAAAAAGGTGAAGCAACAGACCTTAAAGCATCAATCTGCAAATGCTGCTTTAAATCATGTGTTGCCACAAGAGGCAATACATAAAATCTTACTAAGCATTTGTCGCTTACTCATCCTGACTTCTTCAAAGAGTTCAGAGATCGACAGGTGAGTCAATCATTTAACTAATTTAATTTAGACGTTTATTCACAAGCCAAAATTGTGGTATTAAGCCATTCCTAATGCAAAGTGTGAGAGTGTGTGTGCGCGCTACAGGAAGATTGATAGAGAGGTGGATATAGAGAGTGTGTGACATTGATGAAGAGATATATGAAGTGAGTCTCTGTTACAGGTACATTGGACAGACTGAGAAGAAGGGCTTCAGGCCATGTGCATGCAGGTGTTTGAGTTTTGACAGTTGGAGTTTGAAATCTTGAACATTTGTCAAGCCAACATCATAAGCTTCTAAAACAGAACAGTATGTTGGCTTGACAATATATGTTCAAATAGAATACGTTTAAATAGGAAACAGTATGTTGGCTTTGCAAACATATTTAATTGTCGAAGAAGATGATGAAGAAATAGGAAAACAGTGAAACAGGCTGTGGGTTGGATTTGACATGTGCCATAGTGATTCCTTCTAATTAGCTTAATATTATGGAATATTAAGCAAGTTACTACATCTGGTGCTGCTGCCTAGTGTGCAAGTTTAGCTAGAGCTCAGGAATATTAAAAGGAAAGATCATGATACACTATATGAGCAGCAAATTTGTCTCATCAGTATTCTGTATTAGGATATAATCAAGAGTGATATTCTGTCTCAGCTTAATTTATACTCATTTTATTAACCAATCACTAACATCAATATAGCAATAAATTCTAGAAATACCTATATGCAATCTGGCTAGAAGTTGAGTCTTGTTCAGGAATCAGTATCTACTCTTACTTGCAGATTTGCTCATAGCCTTGTGACGTGATGAGCACTTTGACGCTGGACTCGTAAACATCATTAATATTGGACCAGTGTGCCTGAATCTGAGGATCCTCAATACGACTTGCCAAGCTGTCAATGGTTCGCGCGGTCCTGAAAGAGAAGGACTATGTTACATCAGCTCCTACAAATGTACACAGTGTGTATGTTCTTATAGTTCATGTGCCTGCATTACCTGCTCCTGAGGAAAATGTGTTTGGCTTGTTTGACTATTTTCTCCAGCAAGCCCTCACTCTGCTGTAGTGAGCTGATCTCTGACTTATCATAAGCCATTGGCCCAGCCACCCGCAGTCGCTTAGGAACAAATGGAGCACTTGCAGGGTGGGGCATCACAGAGGAGCTCACGGTCTGTTTATGGAACTTGACACAGAAGTATTGACGGGATTTACTCAAAAAACAAACACGTCTTGTTTTCTTTTCCAACTCCATCCAAGAGCATAACTTTCTGTGATTCAGTGTAAGAGGTACATGTATATATGCTAGGGCTGCACGATTATGGCCAAAATGATAATCACGATTATTTTGATCAATATTGAGATCATGATTATTCATTGATTTTAGGGACCACATTTTTATTGCACTTTCACATTTAAGATGCTTTCACCTCCATGTTGTGCTACATTCCTGCTAATGTACAAATTTTTGCATCAAATTAGACTGGTCCTTAAAGTGCATAATCTAGTAGAAGCAAAATGTAAATAAAATTTTACCCAAAATATAGGATAAATAAAAATACCATCAACCAAATGAAAATATGCAATAAAATGAAAACAATTCAGGCCTATGCAGAAAAGGCATTAATGGTGTTTACAGGTGGAGAGACGCAGCCAAATCAACCAATAGTGTGGTGCAGGGATGACGTCATTTTGGACCGAAACCCGGAAGTTATCACCACACTGGTTCCCTCAACAAAAACTCAGTAGGATTTTCCCATAGGCTTTTGGATTATTGCAAAAAATAAGATCTGTGATCAACAAAAGTTCACAATACCAACACGTTTTGTCCATCAAGATAATTTTCACAAATGAACACAACTTTTATGAAGTTTGAAGCCTAAATACAATGGCCAGAAATAAACAGCTAACCGTATGCTATAAACGAACTACACCACGGTCGCCAATCACCAAGCTTCCAACAACTTTTCCAAACTTGATTTAAAAACATTTTCCATAATACAGATTTACTCTGTGGATGAATCTTCATCCACGTTTTTTAGGGGGAATTGTGCACAGCATAACCAGTTTCAGGGCTCTACGGTAACAATTTCTTTTTAAAAAATTTAGGAGCACAGTTTTTTTGGGTTTTTTTTTTTTTAAAGAGATAGTAACGTTAATGTGCCACAATATAACACACAAGTAGGCATGAGAAAACTTGAGCTTGTCAATTACGACAGAATTTAGGAACATAGTGTGAACCATGACACATTCATTTACCTTCTGATAAACTAAATGTAATATTTTCAGTTAATTTTACAGGCTGTATACAAAAAACCACCATTAACCTGTTCCACCTCGTAAACAAATACAATAAACCTCAACGTTCAGTCTTTGAAGTCTGCTCCTCTTAAATATATTTAAAGCTACACTATTAGACATTTTCCACTGTCATGGTTCTGGGTTGGAGCCAGTTCTTGAACTGCTCTGCGTATATTGCTGAATAATCTCATATAGGATGTGATTGGGTGAGTTTATTTATCCGCCAGATGCAAAGCACTTTAATTTAATGGTGTTTAATGGTGTAATTGTGGTCAGTCAAAATCGTAATCACGATCAATATTTGATTAATTGTGCAGCCCTAATATATGCTCATTCATTATGCCTTATCCTGGTTAGGGTCGTGGTGGATTTGGAGCCCATCCTGGGAACACTGGCCAAAATACACCCTGGAAGGTATGGCAGCCCATGACAGGACGTCAAAATCAGATCTATCAGAACTTGTTTCTGCACTCATTTCTAAACACAATTCATCAATTAATGGCCACTGTGCGTGTATACACATGCTTTTAATAAGCTGGTACATGGTGTTTAATTAGGGTCAAAACCCACACGGAAAATCATCCTTGCAAAGGAGCATTTCTGCTTCGTGTGCACAAACGCGGTCCCGCTAGCTCGGAGCTCTGACGAGCACTCACCCAACCCTCTCTACACCGTTGCAACTGCTTAACACTCGCTCGCTCAAGTAGACTTTTGACACATTGGAGGCGGGGACTGTAGCTGATGTCTCTGCTCCTTTGATTGGTCACTTTGAATATTGACCATAACCTTTAATTGGCTGATTGGTTTGATCACTGACCACACTCAGGTCCAGTTATGCCATGTATGATTTACTTCTTGTAGGTTTTTTTTTATTATTATTCTTGCCAAAACTTACATAAAACTGTATCAACAAGTACAGAGTAACAACAACAAAATAAAAATGAAATTAAAAAATTAACAAAAAAAAAAAAGCCAGAGAGAAACATTTATATGAGGTTGTTCATTGAGAGTAATTTGACATTTCAAAAATTTTAGTTTTTTTGTGCTCATCACAGACATAAGAATTATAATCTACCAAAATAAACTGACAGTAGAGGATTCTTGCATATAAATTTACATATGTATAAAACATTTACCAATAATAATAAATTCCAAATAATAAATTACCTCCCAGAGAGTTTACCACCATGCTAATTGTCGCGGTGTACATTCCACCAAACTCTAACGCCAAGAAGCATTAAATGAACTCTACGGGGCTCATCAGTTATCAGGAACCTACAGACAGTGCACCCCGATAGATTTTTCATGGCCACCGGAGATTTTAAACATGCAAATAAGAAATCACTGCTGCCAAAATTCTAACAGCATGTTGATTTTGCAAGCAGTGGTACAAACACTTTGGACCTTGTTTAAACCAACATTCACGGTGCTTACAAGGCTGCACCTTGCCCCTATCTCTGCTGCTCAGACCACATCTCTGTTATGCTAATCCCAGCATACAGACTACTTCTGAAATGTGCCAAACCGGTTCTGAAACAGGTGAGAACTTGGTCTGAGGGAGCCATCTCAGCACTTCAGGACTGTTTCGAGCACACAGAAATATGAATATGAATATGTTCAGAGAGGCTGCCACATACCACAGACTTGGAGGAATACACAGTATCAGTAACTGGCTACATCAGCAAGTTCATAGATGACGGAATTTCCTTCATGACCATCACCACCTGTGCAAACCAGAAACCGTGGATGACTGCTGAAGTGCGCTCGCTGTTGAAAATCCGAGACTCTGCCTTCAGATGATAAGGCAGTTGCACTCACACCCATCATCATGAAGTGGCTTCGAGCAGCTAGTCATTAAATACAAAAAGCAGTCTTCCCACCACACTGAACCCATTTTAGTATGCATACCGTCCCAACTGCTCAACAGAGAACACCATATCTGCTACCATCCATCTGTCCCTGACCCATCTAGATAAAAAGGACAATTACATAAGGATGATGTTCATAGACTTCAGTTCAGCAGTCAACACAATCATCCCACAACAACTGACAACAAAGCTGAGCCAGCTGTGTTTAAACACCTCGCTCTGCAACTGGATCTTGGACTTTGTAACCGGAAGACCCCAGTCCATCAGGATCAGCAACTCCACCTCTAGCACCACCACACTGAGCACCAGCGTTCCCAAGGGCTGTGTGCTCAGTCCACTGCCGTTTACCCTGCTGACACATGACCGTGCTGCTAAGTTCAGGTCTACACTAGATTTGTGGGCCTCATCAGCAACAATGATGAGTCAGTGTACAGAGAGGAGGTGAACCAGCTCGCAGACTGGTGTTGAGACAACAATCTATCTCTTAATGTCGATAAGACTGAAGAGATAATTGTCGAATTCAGGAGAATCCAAGTGGACCATTCATGAATGCACCTCAACGGAACAACTGTGGATTGAGTCAAAAGCTCCAAGTTTCTTGGTGTGCACATGACTGAGGACCCCTTCTGGACTCACAACACCACCTGGCTAGTCAAGAAGGTCCAGCAGCACGTCCACTTCCTGCGGTGGCTGAAGAGAGCCAAACTGCCCCCTCCAGTCCTCACCTCCTTCTACAGAGGGATGATTGAGTGCGTCCTGAACAGCTGTCTTACCGCGTGGTACGGGAACTGCACAGCCTCTGACCGCAAGACCCTACAGCGAATTGTGAAGACAGCTGAAAAGATATCTGGGGTCTCTCTACCCACCACTGACACCTCATTCAACAACCGCTGAATCCGCAAAGCCACCAGTATTGCAGATGACCCCTCACCCTTTTCATGGATATTATATTATATTTATATTATATTTTCCCTCTGGCCATCTGGCAGAAGGTGCAGGTGCATCCGTGCCACCACCAGCAGACTTGGCAACAGTTTCTTCCCTGAGGCAGTTTCAACACCCTGCTGCTCCCCAATGCTCACCTGGGCTAGTCAAACACCTAAGCCAGTATGACTCATACCACTGCACATGCACTAACCCAGTAAGACCCAGTACTACTGCCCACTGCACTTTACATAGCTGCATCAGTCACTTTATACTATGGAACTCGTTTTTGCTGCCAGTATTGCTGCTACAGTTTACAGTCCATGTTCTGTGTATCTATTGACCTGTGTATTTACTGTCCTGTGCATTTATTGTTTTGCACTCGTCTCACACTGCTGTGTATTTGCAATTTATGTAGTCTTGCGTACTGTAGTTGCATGATGGTCCTGAAGAAATGTAATTTCCTTCCAATGTATACATGCTATATAGGGGAATGACAATGAAAACCCACTTGACTTGGAGTCAGGGGATTGGGATGGCCATGGCAGGACCTTGATTTTGTGATCAGTAAACCACTTTTGGGTTGATTTTGATGCATGTTTTGGATCATTGTCCTGCTGGAAGATCCAACCATTACCCATTTTAAGCTTTCTGGCAGACACAGTCAGGTGTTCATTTAACATCTGTTGATATTTGATAGAGTCCATGTTGCCATATATCCTAACAAAATGTCCAGGTCCTCTAGCAGAAAAACAGCCCCAAAACATTAAAGGTGGGCATGAGGTACTCTTCCATATGGATTCCTCTCTGTGTGCGCTAAGGCACCCCTGGTGTTTATTGACCAAATGTTCTATTTTAGTTTCATTTTACCATAGAACCCAATCCCATTTGAAGTTCCAGTAGTGTCTCCCAAACAGAAGACGCTCGAGTTTGTTTTTGGATGAGAGTAGAGGCATTTTTTCTTGAAACCCTTCCAAACTCTTCCAGGTTGATTCATAACATTTCCAGTTGACTGGAACTTCTTAATTATTGCTCTGATAGTGTAAATGGGCATTTTCAATGCTTTTGCCATTTTCTTATAGCCATTCCCATTTTGTGAAGCTCAACAACCTTTTGCCGCACATCCTTGGTCTTAACCATTGTGATGAATGACTGAAGGAACTTGGCCTGTGTTAACTCATTTACATCCCTGTGAAACAGGAAGTCATAGTTGAGCAATTTCCGGTTCCTAGTCACCCAGGTGTACTAAAAAAAATGTTAAATATCAATTGGAATATACTTCAAATACATTTTTTTCATCAATTCATGGGGTGTCAATAATTGTGGCACATATATGCTAAAGATATATTTTTTTAATAAACCTGTGTTTTTCCACAGCCTTCTTTGCTCATATTTACCAAGGGTGCCAATATTAGTGGAAGGCACTAATATATATTAATTTTTTTCAATTCTCCGAGAGATAGTTACACAACTCATTCCAAACACATTCGCGTTCTCTTCTAAGACACAAAATGAGCATATTTCTCGATACTTTCAATATTTAGAAGGAGTGCTATTACAAGGGTAAAATTTATGTAGTATTTTGAAAGTAACATTTTTCACCTTATTTGTTAATAAATAATTGTGTGGAAGAGACCAGACCAAATTCCAGTTGATGTTGAATAATACCATCCATTAAAGATTCTGCTGGAATAAATTTTCTGTTGATATGATTATGAATAAAGAAGTTATTAAATTTGTCATCAGTAATATTTCTTTGTATTGAAATATGATTAAAGGTTTGTTTTCCTTTCAAAAGAGGCTTAATACCACTTGGAATATAATTTACTATAATTTTACACTTTTTTTGTGAAGCCACAAAATCAAATTTACTGGAGGACTCTGAAAATGAATATAATTGGCCATGTGAATATGAACTGGCTAACAGTATAAATATTATTTAAAAACCATCTCTCAAACAATTATTTATTTCTGTAAACAATATTTTGATTATTCCAAATATACAGTGGTGCTTGAATGTTTGTCAACCCTTTAGAATTTTCTACATAAACATAACCTAAAACATCAGATTTTCACAAGTCCTAAAAGTAGATAAAGAGAACCCAATTAAACAAATAATACAAAAATATTACACAGTCATTTATTTATTGAGGAAAATGATCCAATATTACATATCTGTGAGTGGCAAAAGTATGTGAACCTCTAGGATTAGCAGTTGAGTTGAAGGTGAAATTAGAGTCTGGTGTTTTCAATCAATGGTATGATAATCATGTGCGAGCAAGCTACCCGTTTTATTTAAAGAACGGGGATCTATCAAAGCCTGATCTTCACAACTGAACAGAGAGCTTGATGAACAAAGGAGATTTGAGGACATCAGTAAAATAAATAAATAAATAAATAAAAAAGTTGTTGATGCTCATCAAGCTGGAAGAGGTTACAAAACAAGCTCTAAATAGATTGGACCCCACCAATCCACAGTCAGGCAGATTGTGTACAAATGGAGGAAATTCAAGACCATTGTTACCCTCCCCAGGAGTGGGTGACCTACAAAAATCAGTCCAAAAGCAAGACATGTAATAGTGCACGAGGTCAAAAATGAACCCAGAGTAACATCTAAGCAACTGAAGGCCTCTCTCACATTAGCTAATGTTAACATTCATGAGTCCACCATCAGGAGAACACTGAACAACAATGGTGTTCAAGGCAAGACTGCAAGGAGAAAACTACTGCTGTCCAAAAAGAACATTGCTGCCCGTGTTCAGGCTACTGGACAATTGTTTTGTGGATAGATGAGACCAAAATAGAGTTTATGGTTTAAATAAGAAGCGTTATGTTTGGAGAAAGGAAATCACTGCATTACAGCAGAAGAACCTTGTCTCATCTGTGAAATATGGTGGTGGTAGTATAGTTTGCGCCTGTTTTGCTGCATCTTTGCCAGGATGGCTTGCCATCCTGCCATTGATGGAACAATGAATTCTGAATTATATCAATAAACTCTAAAGGAAAACGTCAGGACATCTGTCTCAAGAGAAAGTGGGTCATGCAGCAAGACAACTGACCTAAGCACACAAGTTGTTCTACCAAAGAATGGTTAAAGAAGAATGCAGTTATTGTTTTAGAATGGCCAAGTCAAAGTCCTGACCTTAATCCAATAGAATTGTTGTGGAAGGACCTGAAGCAAGCAGTTCATGTGAGGAAACCCACCAACATCCCAGAGTTGAAGCTGTTCTATACTGAAGAATTTGCTAAAATTCCTCCAAGTCAATGTGCAGGTCTGATCAACACTTACCAATAATGTTTAGTTGCAGTCATTGCTGCACAAGGGGGTCACACCAGATACTGAATGCAAAGGTTCACATACTTTTGCCACTCACAGATATGTCCTAATGTCCGAGTATAATATTTTTGTCTCATTTGTTTAATTGGTTTCTCTTTGTCTATTCTTAGGACTTGTGTGAAAATCTGATGTTTTAGTTCATAATTATGCAGATATATAGAAAATTCTAAAGGGTTCACAAACTCAAGCGCCACTGTAACACTGATGAGGTGAAAAATTATGCACGATTTACTTATAGTGCTAAGGGCATTATAGAGGTGGCTGAAACAGGCCGGAGACTGTAGGTGACTGAGTATTGAAAGTGAAATCAAAGGAGCAGAGACATCAGCTAGTGTCCCCGCCTCCAAAGTGTCAAGTCAACTTCACGAGCGAGCATTAACAGTTGCGAGGGCATAGAGAGGGTTGAGCGAGCGCTTGTCACATCTTCGTGCTCGCGGGACCACATTTGTGCACGCGGATTCTGTTCTGTGCACTTGCAAAGAAGAAATGCTCCCTTTTTTGACACAAATTAAAAGCCATACTGGGTTTTTTGTATACCTCTCTAATAAGTTGGTGCAGGTTGTGTTCTAGCACATATAGATGGTCATCTGGTTTGGTTTTGTCTGGTGAAGCTCTCTGGTTCTTCTTATCCATAGTAGAGTGGCACAATGAGATGGAGAGCTGAAGTCCTATAATTACCAACAGACTATTAGCTATGTACACAAAGCATTGCAAACACACACCTCCAAATGGATGTAAACATAGCCCTGCAAACACTAAACTTACCTGAGAAACAAAATTACATAGCCCTGCATACTTCAATTAGCTACACTTTGTGATTTATATATACACACTCACACACACCCAGAGGGCCCAGTACCACAAACATCACAGTTGGTTTCACACTTTTTGATCAGGATCACACAGGCCTAACATCCTCTCACATACACACATCACCATCAGATAACGGAGCTGTTTCGTCAAGGTGTTTTTTAGTTTACCAGGAAAAGGCTGGGAGATGATCTGGTTTTTGACAACAATGTGTGGAATGTGGGATTTTATCTGCACTGCCTCCCGGGAAAGCTGAGTGAATATCTCCTTACATAGCAGCACGTTCTGAGCAGCTTCCAGCTTTAGATGCCATGCCTGGGAGCCTGAGGGAGAGGAAACAAAGAGAAAGAAAAGAGGGAGATTACTTTATTAAAGCATGCAAAGATGTGAAATTTATGACTTTTAAACATGTGTTCTGTAGTTTATATGGCCAACCTCACATGAGCTTATTAGAAGTTTTATTCAGTACCTGGCTTGGCTTTGAGTGGCTTCCTGAATAGATTGACTGTTCCCAGGTCTCCTATATCAGCAGACTGTTTCTGAATAGAGACCTGTAGGAGTAAAAGCCACTACAAAATGTAAGTATGGCTTTCCACTATATCAGTATGTCTTGTGTTTAATACAATATCTGATCTTTACCTTAATGTATGCAGAGCCCTCGAGGTCACTTGGAATTTGGACATTGAGTGGACAGTAATCATCTGGAATTTTCTTATCCAAATCAATATCTGTGTTTTTAATTACCTCAAAGGTGCCATGATGAGTAAACAATGACCCTGTAGGGGTGAGGGGACACTTGAATTACACCAGAGCATATCCTGTTAAATAACCATCAAAGTCATAGCCGTAGACTCACCTGCACTACGGTAGCTTAGATCTCCAAGGATTTTGTCTCCAACTTTGCGCAACTTCCACTGTGAGCGCAGGTGTAGTAGTTCTGCATTAAAATCACGCTGACGCCACTGCTCCTGACTCTCCGCCACAGACTTATTTAGCTTCTCTGCCCCCCTCAGCAGCAATTGGGCTGCAGTGGCCAGAGACTTCTTCTTACTGATCAATTGGAAAACCTGAGGGGTCTGGAAACCAACACACATGCAAGCTGATTAAAATTAATGACTAATCTATTACATATATATTACAGCGCAGGGAGACGACATTAATAGTAGGGACGTTTCATTAGATTACAGACCAACGGAAATGAAAAATTGTGATCTCTGAGAGAAAACCGTAAAAGCCAGAATGGCTCCACTTTAGGGGAGCTTGCTATCGGGGTGAGCTTCAGGCTTGTCAGTACCATGCACTAGAAAAGGCCATTGTGTTTTTAACTCATGTAGTGCACATACTGTAAGCAAGGAGTAGGAAGACATTTGAGATTAGACCTACTCTCTGGTTTAACAATCTTTTTGTGATGCTTTTCCAGGCTTTTACCTCAGCCTCTTTCAAGGGTTGTTTGTTTCAGTGGGTTTCTCCCTTCAGCCTCCTCTTCATGAGGTGAAATGCATGCTCAATTGGTTAAGTTCTGGTGATTAACTTGGCCAGTCTAAAACCTTCCACTTTTCCCTCTGATAAAGTCCTTTGTTGAGATGGCAGTCTGTTTTGGATCTTTATCGTGCTGCAGGATAAAGTACCTCCTGAATAATTTGGATGCATTTCTCTGAAAATTGGCAAACAATATGCTCCTGTAAACTTCTGAATTAATTCTGCTGCTACCATCATGATTTACATCAATAAAGATTAGTGAGCCTGTTCCAGAAGCAGCCAAGCAAGCCCAAGCCATGACACTACCTCCACCATGTTTCACAGATGAGCTTGTATGTTTTGGATCATGAGCAGATCCTTCTTCCTTAACACTTTGGCCTTTTCATCACTTTGGTAGAGGTGAATTTTAGTCTCGCTAGTCCATAAAAATTTGTTCCAGGCGCTGTACTTTTTTTTTTTTTTTTTGCAAATTACAATCTGGCTTTCTGATTCTTACTGCTAATGAGTGGTCTTGTGTTATGGCCTCTATATTTCTTCTCTCGAAGTCTTCTTCAAATGTGTTACCTTCACCCCTGCTCTGGGGAGGTTGTTGGTGACGTCAATGTGGTTTTTGGGTTTTTCTTCACAGCTCTCACAAATGTTTGTCATCAGCTGCTGTTGATTTCCTTGGCCAACCCTTTTGGTGTCTGTTTCTCAGTACACCAGTGGTTTCTTTCTTTTTCAGGACATTCCAAATTGCTATATTGGCTATGCCTCATTTTTGTGCAATGTCTCTGATTGATTTTCTGATTGCCTGACAACAAATGCAGTCTTCACAAGCAAAACTGAAGGCTAATACCAAGAGTAGATATTCAGAGCTATTTATTGTTTAAACAATCAGTCTAACAGGACACACCTGGATAACAAGAAACACCTGCCAGTACCGTGTTCCAATATTTTTGCTCACCTACATATTGGGTGGTCTGATACAAAATCTGCTATGTTCTATATCATTTAAACACATCTACATATAAATAACAGGAAATAAAACCTGAAATTCTAAACTTTCTTCCGATATTCATCCTTTGATCTCAAACCCAAATGTCTACTGTTTACAGCAAAAACAAATGAATTGGCCTTGCTGTCCAAATAGGTTCTGTAAAAAGCCCTTTTTCCATAAAGTTTTTGGTGCTATTGGAGCCACAGAACAGAATTTCACTGCACAGTTTTTCAGATTTTAACAATGAAATCAAACGTGTGTTTCATAGATAGGGACACAACTCCCACAGAACTACTTATTCTGATAAGGACAGATAGTTTACAATATCTTTCTGTCTGCATACACATCTGCCTGAAATGCTCAGAAGCTGGAATTCTTTATATCTTTCCAAAACAAAAGTAAAAAGTATAACCACAACATATGTAATGAATGATTCTATAATAATTGACTTACAGTCTTTCAGTCAAGCACAGGGACTTCAGTTACCAGTTGCACGTGACATTTTGTTTTGAATGTCAGGCATTTTGGTGATTTTATGACCATGTATTTTACAGACATTACATTCCACGTTAACACAAAGAAATAACACAGGACAGACTTGTGTTGTACACGAAAATAATGCATGCCAAGGTGATGTGACGGCACAACGTGCAGCAACATCTTTATTGCAGAGGTCATTCTGCTTGTACCACAGCGTTTTGCAAACAATTACAGTGTTTAATTGAATAAATTTCATTTATCATTCATTAACGTTATGACATGTACCACAGCACGACTGATTGCTCAAATGTGATTGGCCAGAAGCTGTGCATTATTTTTGCATAACATCACAGTTAGTTCTGGCTGCAACATGAATAAAAGCTTGACAAACAGGGTGATGCTCTGGGCAATGTTGTGCTGGGAAACATTGGGTCCTGGCATTCATAAGGCTGGTGCCAACATGTCTGAAGACAGAGAGAACTGCTCCCTGCTCAAAAGCTCTCAGTACGTCTAGAAAAATGGTTTCATTCCCTCAGCAGCAGTTCAAACCACCATTAAGATCTAGAAAATGTAGAAAAACAAGCTGCATTCACGCCATGTCATGATTACCGTAATTACGAGATTCCGACTTGTAAAAAGTGTTCACATTCTCCGATTTGGTAGTACAGGCGCAAATCCAGTTTTAGGTGGAGTACTAAGGCATGCCAACTGAGATTTTAGAGTTTAGGCTTTAGTTAATTGTACTTATCTAAGACTGCAAAAGCTAAAAGGAATATCCGTTTAGAACAACAAAGTATTGATTGACCAATCTAAATAGGGTGAGTCTGATTATTGTAATATTATTCTAGTTAAATGTACATGGGAAACCATGGCATGACTATACAAAGCTACCATTATGGAAAAGTAAAACTGGTCAACTTGCTGTGATAGTAGTGATAATGTTGCTCTAATGAACTGATCGATAGGCACTAAATCTAAGTAAAGGGTTAAATAATGGAGATAATCAAATGTCGAGATAAATTTAATGATAAAGATAAGAATTTTAATATATCTGAGAATCGTTCATAATTGGAGTCAGATGAAGTAAAAAGAGGATCCTATTTAAAGTTGACAAATTGCTCTTTCAAATGTTTAATATATCACATAAAACAAAGACAGTAACACATAAGCCATCCGCCACTCCATTGGACACTGTCGTTGGACCAGCGGGGGGTCCCTATACATTCATGTGGATGTTACTTTGACAAGCACCACCAACCAAAACACTGTTGCAGACCAAGTACACCCCTTTATGGCAACAATATCCTCTAATGGCAATAGCCTCTTTCAGCTGGATAATGCACCCTGCCACACTGCAAAAATCATTCAGTTATGGTTTGAGGAACATGACAAAAAGATCAAGGTTTTGACTTGGCCTCCAAATTCCCAAGATCTCAAGACTTCTTGGTGCCAGATACCACAGCACACATTCAGAGAAAGATCAGAGCTGTTTTGGCAGCACAAGAGGGACCTACACAATATAAAGCAGGTAGTTTGAATGTTATGGCGGATCGGTGTATAGTGTCTATACTACCAGTCAAAAGTTTAGACACACTCATTCTTTATTTTTTGTTTTCACATTTTAGAATAATCAAAGCCATCAAAACACTGGAATAACACAAATGGAACTATGGGAATTATGCTGTGAGAAATAATTTAATATTTTACCATCTTCAAAGCAGATACCCTTTTCGCCTAGAATTATCGGAAATGTATTCTTGGCATTTTCTCAACCAATTTCTTGAGGAACCCTCCAGAGATGCTTTTTAAACAGTATTAAAGGAGTTCCCACCTATGCTGGATACTTATTGGCTGCTTTTTGGAATATTTCACTCCAAGTCATCCATTTAAAATTTTTTTTTTTTAAAGTGTAAATAAAATGATAGTTTTCTAATGAAAGAAATGAATATGTTGGCACAATTATATTTGTCTACAACACAGATTTCAAACATTTCATCATACACCTTCAGATCAAAAGGTTTTTAAGATCATGAGAAACATTTCATTCGCGTGTCCCCAAACTTTGACTGGTACCCTTGGTAAATATGGGCAAAGAAGGCTGTGAAAATTTGTCTTTATTGCTTAACTTTTTGATCTTTTGTTAAAAAAATTCACAAAAATACTCTGCTCTCATGGATATCAAACAATTGCAAACACAACAGGTTTATCAAAAAAAAAAAATCTTTGTTAAATAGTCAGTACTATTGATTTGATTGAACAGGGTTTGTGGTAATCAGGCCTGGTTGCGTCTATTCCAGCTGAACCCATTATGAATGCAGATTTGGGGAATTAGTAACAGGGCCAAACAACATTATAACATTATCATTTAAAAATGGTATTTTGCATTTACTCAGATTGCCTTTGTTTTATCTTAGATTTTGTGTTTAATTTCCGAAACAATTCAGTACAAAATACACACAAAACCAGAAGAAATTGGGTTTGGGCAAATACTTTCAGTGTGTGTGTAATATATATATAGCACCCTTTAGACAACTGTAAACCAAATAGGTTTATTTTAAAAATATCTGTTAAATATAGGTGTGCAACAATTATTGCCACCCATTTAGTGAATACTTTGTGCTACATCCCTTTGCCAAGATAACAGCTCTGTGTCTTCTCCTATAATGCTTGATGAGGTTGGAGAATACATCGTAAGGAATCCGAGACCATTCCTCCATACAGAATCTCTCCAGATCATTCAAGTTTCGAGGTCCACACTGGTGGACTCTCCTCTTCAGTTCACCCCACAGGTTTTCTATGGGTTTCAAGTCAGGGGGCTGGGATGGCCATGGCAGGACCTCGATTTTGTGGTCAGTAGACCACTTTTGTGTTGATTTTGATGTATGATTTGGATCATTGTCCTGCTGGAAGATCCAACCAAGATTCAATGCTTTTGCTATATTCATATAGCCACTTCCCATTTTGTGAACCTCAACAACTTTTTGCCACACAACACAGCTATATTCCTTGGTCTTACCTATTGTTATGAATGACTAAAGGAATTTGGCTTGTGTGTTACCTCATATTTATACCCCTGTGAAACAGGAAATCATGGTTGAACAATTTCAGGTTCCTAGTCACCCAGGTGTACTAAAAAAATTTTAAATATCAATGGGAATATACTTCATATATATTTTTATCACAGCCTTCTTTGCTCATATTTACCAAGAGTGCCAATATTAGTGGAGGGCACTGTAAGTAATGCATATTGCTGTTTAAGCAACACTCTGCTATTTGGTGCCATGTTTAAATAAAACTATACAATGTCACTATGTTCAAAATATCATTTATTGCATATGTTATTCTTTTTAATATATTAAAGTGCCAATCATTCTGGAGATACCGCTTAAGAATGTGTGGTCCCTAGGTGCACCCTTAATCTACTGTAGTAGTACAATTGTCTTCCAAACTGAATTTAAAGGCAACTAAATGGTGCCTTATGCTCTAATAAACAAAGACTATGCTACTGTTCTATTTTGGGCAGTAATATGCAGAAATAATTACACTTTTTATTTTTTAGTTATTGTTATTCTTTACATCATGGTCTGCACAGCATCCAGTGCATACACAGAGTTGCTCAGGCCTAAACAGGAATAATCAAACTTCACATCAACAGACATGTGAAAAAATAAGCATAACCCATGGAAATTGTTGGCTTTTTTGACTTATTTGGACAAGCAAACATTTGATCATCTTTGAAACAGTGCCTATTAATGAAGTTGATATACTTGAACAAACTTCAGCTCAATGAAATTGAGCTTTTTAAATAATTTATTCAACAGAAATATCTATAGATGTGACTTTCTTCTCTGGAAAACGCAAGTACACCCTTGGCTTCAGAAGTTGGCATTGCCCCCTTCAGCAGAAATAACTGCTTGTAAGCATTTTGCATAAATCTCCACCAGGCCTGTTGGAATTTTGGACCACTCTTCCATGCAATATTCTTTCAGTTGCAAGATGTTTGAAAGTTTTCTTGCATGTACTGCCCATTTCAAATCCCCCCATAACATTTCAATGGGATTCAAATCCAGGCTTTGACCAAGTAATTCCATAACCCTCCACTTCTTTTTCAGCCATTCCTTGGTGAATTTGTTAGTGTGCTTAGGGTTATTATCCTGTTGAAAGGTCCACTTTTGATTCAACTTCAACTTTCAGACAGATGGCCTCACATTATCTTCAAACACTCTTTGATATGATGCAGAATTCATAGTTGAAACATTGAATGCAAGTTCTCCAGTCCCTGAGGCAGCAAAGCAACCCCAAATCGTAACATTTCCACCACCGTACTTCACAGTTGGTATGAGGTGCTTCTCCTGAAATGCTATCTTTGGTCAGCGCCAAACATGTCTGCTATTACTGTACAACTCTATCTTTGTTTCATCTGTCCAGAGCACATTATTCCAAAAGGTCTGTTCTATGCCTATATGCTCATTTGTAAACTGTAGTCGAGATCTAATGTTCTTTTTAGACAGCACAGGTTAAATTTGGCAATCTCTTTCTGTTTGTAGAAGCATGCACTTTGACACCAACAGTTGCAAGACTTACTAACAGATTCTGTGATGAAATTTTCTTGGAGTTCTTGGAGACTTCTTTTTGCATCAGATGGTCTGCTCTTGGGCTGATTTTGCTGGGACAGCCAGTCCTGGACAAATTGGCTGTTGTCTGAAATCTGAGCCATTTGTAGAGGATTTTCCTTACAGTGGAATGAAGTATTTAAAATAATTTGGAGATCTTTTTAAATTCCTTTCCAGACTCAGTCATCCACAACCTTTTCTCTGAAGGCCTTGCAGAACTTTTTAGAGCTTGGCATAATGACACCACACACTACAATAGCAAAGAGAACACCAGACACTAGATATGAGAGGGGTATAAATAAGACAGGTTCCACCTGCACTCACTAAGCAGCTTCTAATCACAGAACACCTGATTCTAATTTTATGGATTTGAATCTATGAAAATGTAAGGGTGTACTTACTATTTCCATGTGACTGATGTCCAGCCATCCATCCATTTTCTATACCGCTTACCCTACTGGGTCACCTGGAGCCATCGGGCACAAAGTGAAGTACATCCTGGACGGGGTGCCAATCCATCGCAGGGCACAATCACATACACATTCGCACACCCATTCATACACTACGGACACTTTGGACATGCCAATCAGCCTACCATGCATGCCTTTGGATTGGGGGAGGAAACCGGAGTAAATCGAACCCCAACCATGGAGGTGCGAGGCGAACATGCTAACCACTAAGACACCATGCGCCCATGTGACTGATCCGTTCAAATGTCAATTTTGTGTGTCTTTTGTCCAAATATGTATAAAAAAATTTTTTAAACTATTTCCATTGGGTGTACTTCTTAGTTCACATGACTGGATATTGTTTTCTTTGTTAAACAACACTTTTAAAAAATCTGTTTATTATTACTTTTAAATTAAGTGGAGCATCTTCCATACAAATCACTGTGTATAAGCTATTACTATAGAAACAATGCCGTATTAGAAGGAGCACATTAATATTAACCTATAGTTCATATTATAGCCAGAGCTTCTGGCCAAGCCATTCTGAAATACAAAAATAATGCACACCTTCTGACCAATCAGATTTGACAGTTCAACTGCATGGTGGTAAAAACAATACTTACTTAAGTACTGCTTTGATTATCCAGATTATCTAATGAGTTGGCCACAGTACCAGAAATTTAACCAGTACCCTGCCAAAAAAATAAATAAACGGTAGGCTAAGAGAGAAGCGAATGGCATATTTGCTCGTAATCTCTTACTCTGACAACAATGGGATCCTGGGACACTGGATCAAGAGCCATATACTTCTTCTCCTTGATGACACTGAGCATGTCATGCAGCACACACATTTCAGTCAGAGCACTCCGGAGATGGTTCCTCACCGAGTCCCATGGCCATGAACAAGGTTGGAATTTTACCAGTCCTGTAAAATTTTGGGTTATGCAGTACTGAGATACATAAAGTCTAATAAGACTTTAAAATAACTTTAATTTCATTGTCAATTAAAGCAATTTTAGAGAACGAGCACATAACCCCTACTTACCCTCTTCACCCTCCAGATCTTGCTTGCTCCAGTCAGACACTCTGCTTTGTCCATTTGGGTCCTCTTCATCCGAGTCAGAGCCCTGGCCGAAGTCAATGCGCTGTGCAAGCTTTGCAAGGTTTTGTGACATGGAAAGTGGTGGCACATATGTCTCCACTCCATCCAGGGAAACCTCCTGTACCTGCCGCTCACAGGATGACTCAATACTCACGCTCACTGCAGGTACCCCTGACATGCTGTTCTCATTAATTCAGTTTCTGAAAATAAGACACAGAACCACTACAGCATGCTCTGATCATTACACAAATCACCACTGCATTCCCTAAATCTGCCCCAAAACATAATCATCTAAACACAAAGCCAAAGACGTTAAACAACAACTTTAAACAATCCTGTACCATCAAAACACAACCACAAACATTAGAGACGGTACCAGACGCGTTGAACTAGTTAACTGCTGTATGTGAGTGAGTGAGTGAGTAATCCTCAGGAACTAAAGTTTTTATAAATGTTATTAAAGGTCTTTTGTTGCGGTCATTACATATCCAGTTTAGTAGCCACGGTTGCTCTGCTGGCACTAAAGGAGGCAGTTTTATCATTCGCTTTTTTCATTTTTCAATCGGTTACAGTGCTTCTAACTTACAATGTAACAGGTAACGTGGAAAAAGAAAGTAACCGCCATCTAACATATCACAATGGAGAAATCTCCTAGCTAACGACCTGCGCAACACACCGTTACTATAAATACTATTAAACTTTAACACTAAACAACTGAGCGAAGTTAATATTTAACCTTACAAGCTTCACGTTGAGTAACGACACTCGATGCAGCCCCTTATTTATATGCTAAAATAGGAAGCTAACGACTTTATACCATTCACATAGACGACTTCTTCTTCGACTTCTTCTTCTTTTAAGGTTCATTGGCGGTTGGCAAACCAGCTTTTGGTGCATTACCGCCACCAACTGGAAAGAGCACCGAAAGGAGGCTTTAAAAGGCGGTGGGGTGGGTAGGGATGTGGGGTGTATATATTTGAAACTTAAATCCTGTTATTTAAGCCTGTTGATCTTAGAAAATTTAATAATTCAGTATATAATTTCCCTAGTCCTGGACCACAAATTTAGAAGAAGTTCCATTGTAATGTTGATTACACCTATATTGTTAGGTGTAAGGTAAGGTTAAATAATGTCCTATTAATGAAATTATATATATATATATATATATATATATATATATATATATATATATATATATATATATCCGCATATCTACGAATATCGAACGTCCAACGTCAAACCAACTTTATGCCAGTACCTCTTCCGTGGTACCCCCTATAATGTATATAAATACATAAAAAATTCCTCTGGCACTTACACCTCTACTCTGCACTGGCATAAAGTTGGCTTGACGTTGGATTTGCTATTTGTGGCCAGCACTGGTTGGCGCTAGCTAGCTAGAAGAATTACCCCTTGTACAAATTTGCTAGCTAATTCAAGTTTTCACCCCAAACTCCGCTGGTTTTCAGTATACTAAACACAGAACCCGTTGCCTAACATTTACAGTAGTAACCGCCCGGGTGGATAGAAAAACATGGCAGAGGATGGTCGAAGGCAAGACGAGGATGAACGGAGTCCTGCATTACAGCACCAGATGTTTGTGGTTATGGAGGACTTGTTAGATAAACTAAAACTGTTGGACTATGAGGAACAAGTCCTTGAAAAGCACAACATGAAACCTCTATCCAGGTAAAGTAAGAATAAAGAATCTTGTAAGAAAGATGCTAACTTGTTTGGATGTAGTTAACTGACTAGGTTTATCTGACGTAATCTACACAGAAGTTATATAAAAACGTCAAGCTTTTTTTTTTTATACCAGACGTTATGATGCCAAGTATCATTAGCATGTCTGAGTGTTAACTGGTTCGTTGTTTGCTGTTGTTAGTGATGTTATACGGGGTATCAGAGCTGTGTGTCGAGATTAGGGTTGCCATCTTGGTCATTCAAACAGTATGCATATATACAGTCCCCTACGAAATTTTTGGAGCGGCAAAGCCAATCCATTTGTTTTTGTAGACTGGGTTTGAGATCAAAAGATGAATATGAGAAGAGAGTTTAGAATTTCAGCTTTTATTTCCTGGTATTTGTATGTAGAAGTCTTAAACGACATAGAACATCGCACATTTTGTGTGAGACCACCCAATTTGTAGTTGAGCAAAGATATTGAAACATGTGACTGACTAGTGTTTCTTGTTAGATTGATTGTTTAAACATTAAATAGCTCTGAACATCTCTTGGTTTTACCCTTCAGTTTGAGAATAAGAATTGGAAAGCCAGATTGGATTTTGCCAAAAAAAAAAAAAAAAACCCAGAGATGAGCCACAAAAGTTCTGGAACCAAGATTAACCTCTACCAAAATGATGGAAAGGCCAAAATATGGAGAAAACAAGGATCTACTCATGATCCAAAACATTCAAGCTTGTCTGTGAAGCATGGTGGAGGTAGTGTCATGACTTAATCTATGAAATAATCTGTGCCTTAATCTAGACCAACATCTTCTTGCTTTCTCACATAAGAAGTCTAAATATAAGGAACAGATGCACTAGATTTCCTGGCACCCATAAATGTTGTGCATCTATGGAGTATAATGAAGAAATAGCTAATAGAAAAAATATTAACTCATTAGTAAAAGTATGAAATTAAATAATTTTCCATATCCCCTACTCTGGTCATATGAATTTCCACACATTTAATTTCATACTAGTACCATAATTGATATGATATATAAGGAAAGCAGTAATGCATGCAGTAAGAATAATTTCTAACGTTCTGATCACTATAATAGGTGGGCTTGGACCACCTTGTATGCAAAAATGTTAAGCAATGTCAACTGATCCTGTCCATTTAATGCATTTGCTTCTTTTTACTATGAATTCTATGTGGCATGGAAAGTAAATCCAAAATAATTTCTGAACCAGTCAACTGAAATGGAGCATGAAAATAGGCAAGAAAGATCATGGCTGTGAATATGCAGTGAAATCTAGGTATACAAATGTTGTTGTTTTTTTGGCTGCGGAGTTGGTCCCCCTCAATGCAGGGATGCTATTGTGCTTTACTCTTTTGTCGGTTCCCCTCAGTGTGAGAACACTCTTGAGCATTCACTGGTTGTTATCAGTTAGACAAGATGGATAAACCTTCCTACAGTTTGAGCCACAAATCCATGTCTCTCTCTCAGCGACTTGGACAGCAGACGGGGTTGTCAGCTTCACCCACCAGGGTCCATCCCACTGCAGAGTTTTGAACAATTCACTCATGTATTTTATCATATAATCATCAATCTGCTGTAGCGATCCTTCACCATGCCTTTAAGAAGAAAGGTTGGGGATCCTAAGCGGAAAACCACACAGTATTTCCATTGGGATTAATCCCGTTTGCCGATTTTGTTTGCCATTACCTTCAACAGCTTTTGCTTAATGGTTTGTTTCAAACTCTCCACTGCCCCTGCAGATTGCAGATGATAGGCACAATGTGTTTTTTGATTAATGTCTAATGCACTTGAAAGGTGTTGAATTAATTTTTCACAAAGTGTCCACCGTTGTCTGATGAATTTTTTTCTGGGACACCAAAATGAGTGATCAATTCTCTGAGCAAACACTTTGCTGTGGCTCGTGCATCCTGCTTCCTGCATGGGAAATATTCTGGATATTTGCTGAACATATCAATCACAGACATTTTCAATAATTCTGACAGGCTGTTGATTTCAATAAAATCCGAAATATGTTCAAATGGAAACTTTTGAGTAGGATGAGCCAGTTATTCTACCTGTGGTGTCTTACCTATCTCGTGTCGAATACAAATCAAGCAGGATTTTCTAAATTTATCGGCAAATGCAAACCAATTTCTCTTTACTGCCGCCAGCATCCCTCCTTTTGATACGTAGGGTGTAAACCATTCAGCTGCTTGTGCTGACAGATGTTAAGGGAGTTTAAAAGAGTCAACCACACCAAAATCAGCAATTGCATATGCAGTAAATGGGGTGACATCTGTTATCTGCAAGGATTGACCGTCCACATAAAACACAAAATAAGCATTCAAGTCAGGTTGATCAGTTAAGTCCGCACGTGGTTTAGATATGACATCCAAAACAATAAACAGTCATGGGGTAACCCTTCCAACTCATTTGGTAATAAATTGGCTGGATTCAGTGTGTTGCAACAATGAATAGTAACATTGGCCAAAGTAAACAAGATGTTCTGAAGTGTTAACATACAAGCATTTGACAAATGAGTTGTGCGAGCCAACGTCAAAATTTGGTGTATCTTATGTGGTACAAAAACATCCAGTTTGTGCATTGCTACAAGATCAGAACTGGACAAAACGGCTTCAGCCACTGCCAATGATCACACATATGGAGGATGGCCTTCCCATGTGTGAATGACCATTCATTTAGTGCCAAATTATGGCCATGTGCAATGTCTTGTAACAGCTGGGAAATTGTTGCAAAATCAATAATCCATGGTCAACAGTAATTAAGCATGCCAAGCCAAATGATAACCTGTCATTTTGTAGTGGGCTTTGGAGAATTGAGGATGCAAGCAATCCCATCAGAATCAATTTGCCGCCTTTCAGATGTTAGGACATGTCCCAGATATTTTAATTTAGGCTGGACCAACTGCAGTTTTGATTTAGAACATGTATGGCCATTTTCAGCTAAGAATGTTAACAGTGCTTTTGTGTCCAGTTAACATTGCTCCCTACTCTCAGAGCAAAGAAGCAAATCATCTATGTAACTAATGAGAGTGCTGCCACAGGGTGGCTGAAATGATTCTTTTACTACCCTTAAGTCTTGCACAAGACGCTAGCAAAGGTTAGACTTTTTGATCACAAGAAGTGGGCTGTTCACTGGGCTAGCTTCATAAGGGACAGTTGCACCTCTTTCAATCAATGTCATACAATACCTGCTCCACTTCACAACAGAGGAGAGATGAAAAAAAGAAAAGAAAGGCTTGTTTTGAGAAGGAAAAATGTTTCCACTTTGATCTATTTCCCCCCAATTATCTGCTTCAACCATGGGCCTAGCTCCTGCCACTGTTTTGCCACAGAGACATGAGGCACTACATCTTTTACTAAAAAGAGAGATTTCTGTACTGAAATCAAGTAAATGTAAACATGGCATTCTACATTTACTACTTGATACAGTTATAAAACTTGAAACAAACTGGATTTTCTTCTTTTTAGATAAGCTAGGATGTTAACATTTATAAAAGTGTGCTATTGGGTTTAAATGTTATCATTTTATTGTGGCAGATGTACACTGTGTTTTACTATCAAAAAAGCTTTAGTTTGGCTGTCTGTTTTTATTTCTGTAGCAATGTTATTGTGCAGTGTGAATTGTTTGCCCAGCAGGGGCTCACACCCCTTCCCTTTTCCATTACTTTGCTCGCCATCAGCCAAACACAGTCACAATACTTTACACACAGAAAGAAAACAGTGTCCTGATTAATCAGACATAATAACAGATTTCTGGCCAACAGATATTTAATACATTTATACTGATTGAAAATGTCCGATAAGTCAATTTCCATTTTGCCGGCGGAATGTGTGATATCCATCCATCCATCCATCCATCCATCTTCTATACCGCTTTATCCTTTTCAGGGTCATGGGGAACCTGGAGCCTATCCCAGCGAGCATCGGGCACAAGGCGGGGTACACCCTGGACAGGGTGCCAATATGTGTGATAAGAAAACCAAAGCAATTCTACCCTCCAGAGGATGTGTGGGCTCCTCTTGTTCTGAGACAGTTTCTTCAAATCTGGGTCTTTTCCTCTCACCTTTATTTTGAGTTTACCCTCTGTACTTATGAGTGCATGGCTAGAGGAGTTCTCCCTGTCTGGGGAGTATAAAATGAACAACTTAAGGGAATCAAATGTACAAATTGGACCAAAATACAAATGAGTTTCAATGCTGCCACCAGATTGAATGACACAATAATTTTATTGAAAGTATATCAAACATGAATAATTGATATTGAAAAAATGCTTTCTGGCAGGGAACTCATAACTGTCCTGTTCCTAGTTCCCTAAGCTACCGTAGCCCTGTCAAATTTTGATTAAAGACCTTTTGCCTTTATGGTGGCATGGTAAATGTGCATTCTTAAATTTCAATGCATGCATGATTAAACGAAATTGTACCAAAAACTGACCACTGCCATCTCATTCCACTCCACCCCCCCTTTGCTCCCCTCCATCTCTTTTTCAGGCATTATTTTGTAGCAAGTTCGTACACAGTGAGTAACCTTGGTGAACAATTCTACATGTTCAGTGTCATAGCAGCGTGGCTCATAACACTGTGTGGCCGGTCGTTTGAAACACCACAGGAATATGATGACCCCAACGTGATTGTGTCAAACATCCTGACGGACCTTAGGGCACAGGTCAGTTACGACCACACAAGAACATATGACTGTGTGATTGTATGTGTGTGAGACAGTGATAAAAAGAGAGAAACAGTCATTCTTAGATAGTGTACCCTCTTTATGACTTGACTGTGTGGTTGGTGTAGGGTGGGCTGGTTGACTTCCCTCCATTTAAGCTGAAGTCTGGTTCTGGTGAACATGTGTGTTATGTCTTGGACCACCTGGCAGAGGAAGCCCTTAGGTGTGGACAGTTTGTCTGGAAGAGGTAAAAGTAAAACACAATTAAAAAAGTGACCTACAAGAAGTTTAAGTTTAAAGAGGGCTCTTCAAATATTTCCTTTTCTCAGGCCTCTTTATCCATCAGAGGAATGTTTTAGTTACTAAAACGTTTTAGTTTTTAATTCACCAAAAGTAAAATAAAACAACAAGAAAACTACTAATCTTATATTATCTGTGCTGAAATATTGCTAATAACCAATCAGTAGCCTCTCACATAGTGTAATCATTTCAAGGGTCACCTGAATTTGCTGTCACGAAGCGAAGCCTACAGTCATGTAGCATGCGTTGTAGAGTGTGTCATGGCAAAATGAAAGCAGTTATCATTAACAGCATTTTTTAAGAACACGAACAATGACAATGAGAAAAAGGAGCAAAATACTAAAAAGGCAAGCGTGTAAGAGAATGAGTGGCAGCAGGTAACTGATGAAGCAGTTTAACGACTGTTCCCACGACTAGCAGTGTTAATGCTAGCCTGATTATGGAAGGTTTTTAGAACCGCTTATGAGGCTAAACATGTCAACCTGCACATGGCTTTGAAAGTGAGATTGACTGCCATCAATTAAATGGAGTAAAAAGCCCACATACAGTCATTCGGGCTTTTAGGGAGTACAGGGACTCAAATACACAAAATGTTACAGAAGGACTGAGGCAGTTGTTGGCTACTGTAAGTACCCCAGCAATCTCGAGTGGAGCGTGAGCAGGGTTTCTCCAAAATGAATCTCATTTATAGCTCGCAGCACGCATCCCTTTTCATCTCCACCATCTCGTCTCTGATGTTTTTGAACATCGTGGGCCCACAACTTGCAAGGTTCAATCCTGTGCAATTTGTGTGCTCATGGATACATAAGGGACACAGAGAAGAGGAGGAGGACACTCACATGACAGCTTTGTGGAATATTTTGTGTTATGTAAGATGTTTTTTTCTTCATTATGTTGTGCAGTTAGTGTTAGTTTATTGTAAGTTGGCCTACTGTATGAAATGTAGCTTTGTTTTCAAAGTGCTTTGGCCAGCTTTGTTTTCGAAGTGGTTTGTTTTCGAAGTGCTTTGTGTTGTAGCTGAGGTGACAGCACATGAGTTGATAAAATGTGCAATCCATAAATGTTTCCCTTTGTACTGAATACTCCCTGCTATAAACTGAGGTATGTGGCAGCTGAGGCGTGGTCGACCGTCAGCTGTGAACAGAGAGGAGGCAGGTCAAACTGGCAGGTAACGCTTGATGATTTTCACCTGTGTTTTATTACCGCCAGTCTACTTATATGGGGGGGGAGTGAGTGAGTGTGTGTGTGTTAGTTATAGCCGGTGGATGTGTGCACATGCATACAAACACCTCAAGAACCATGTAGCTTTGCCTACTTAGATCTTTTGCTAATTCACATAATCTGCAATTCCTACTTTTGCAAACTAGTCGTAGGATTTTTGGCCCATCTTCACAAATTTGATGTGAAACTACTCAGCAGAATGTGAAACTCAAGAATTCAAAAACATGTTGGCATTTGTAAACAATATGTCTGCCACTTGTCAATCAATACTAATGAGGAGATCCTTATTTAATCAAACAGCTGTAACTCATGTGTACTTGCATAGAGTCAGACAAAACTTTAAAGGCCAGGGGAGATTCTGAGGTCCTTTACAAAGTTTGGGGCATGGTCATACATAGGGGGTGGAGCTAAGGTCAGATAACTGTTTCACAGGAACCATAAGTCTGATTGAGCTGAAATTTGGTAAGATGCATCTGTGTTAATGTGTAAATGGGTTTTTGTTGATGACCTAATTAATCAAAACATGACCACCTCATCAGCCAATCAGATTTAGGTAAGCATTTGAAGGGGTTAACATTGTGCTATCATCATGAAACTTGAATGGTAGGTTCAGGTAGTGACCCACTAGTAACTGATGCAGCCTCACTCAAATTGGCCACTCGGGGGTGCTATTAAAATTTTTGTGCATGAAAACAAGCTAAAAAAATCTCTTGGAAAATAAGGTGTTGAAGGAAATGTCTTTTTTTTTAAGCTTGATTTTATTGTTGAAACTATATAAAATTGCCTTTTTGGCTATTTAGTCACACCCACTCAAATTTATGCTAACACTATGTAACACGATTTTTGTTCCTGGGTAGTAAGTGTTCCTTTCTAATTGCTTATGCCTCAAAAGTATAGAAAATGGCTATTAATCCCCACAAACTTTGCTTTTGTGCCCAGGACATTGGCATTTTGAAATGTACCTATTTTCATTGAGAAAATGGGTGAATTTGTGCCTTTTCAGGAAAAAAAACCCAATATGAATGAAAATTTACATGTATTTATACTAAAGTTATTAAAAAAAAAGACAACAAAGATTTAGAAGCAAGTGGTTTTTCGAGATTTACAATTATATTGTACATCAATTTCACAAAGCAGCCCCCATTCAAGTCATTTCACAGTTTTTGATAGGATTTAGATCTGGGCTCTGACTGGGTCATTCCAAAACTTTTATCTTCTTCTTCTGAAGCCATTCCTTTGTTGACTTGGATTTGTGCTTTGGGGTTTTGTACTAGAAGGTGAAATTCATCTTCAGCTTTCTAACAGAGGCCTGCAGTTCTAGTGCCAAAATAGATTGGTAGTTGGAGCTATCCATGATGCCCTCTATCTAGAGCCTCAGTCTCTGCTGATATGAAGCAGCCCCATAGGATGATGCTGCCACCATCATGCTTCACTGTGAGTGTGGTGTTCTTTGATTGATAAGCTGTCTTGTTTTTGTGCTAAACATATCTTTTATAATTATGCCAAATATGTTCTGCTTTGGTCTTATCAAGCTATTTTACCACATGGTTTGGCAAAATTTAAGTAGGATTGGGTGGGGGGTTTATTTATTTATTTATTTGTCAGAAAGCTTCCATCTAGCTGAGATGTGTGACGAATACGAGAGATTGTTGTCACATGCAGGGAGTGACCAGTACTTGCTTTTTCTTTTTTCCCCAAAAACATTTCTATTTGTTTTAAACTAATTTTGTTGGTTGTTATATCACGTTATCCCACAGCAATGTGTTATTGTTTCTATGGTAACAGCTTATACACAGGGACTTGTACGGTGGACACTCCACATAATCTAACACTGATGATAAACAGATTTAAAAACAGGTTATTGGATAAAAAAAAACTGTGTGTATTGGATTAAAAAAAAAACGTTCAGAAGACTAGTTTCTCTGTTGTTATCCAAGCCTTATCTGCAGTGTTTATTACAAAGTGACTTTGACCATTGTTTACGTTCCCGACCTCGATTTCTGCCTTGCCCCGTTTTATTTTGTTTGCATGATTGCCTGACCCTTGCCTGTTTCTTGACTACGAACTTTGTCTACTCCTCTGGATTATACTGCCTGAATCTGCCGCCCACATCTGCTTCCATATTCCCCACGGTACATGACAGATTACTTCGCCTCCAGATGGAAGCAGCGGGGGATCCGTGGTGGCATCAAGCCGTTGAAGGCCACGGTCGGATTATTAGCGACCAGAGACAACAGCTAGCCATCCTAACTGAGCACGTAGCTAGGCTAGCTCAAGCCGCGCCGGTCGCTACACCGAAGACTGGGCATTTTCCTCTCATACCGGCGCCAGAGAAATACGATGGAGATCCGGCATGCTGCCGGGGTTTCCTCCTCCAGTGCTCCCTGTTTTTCTCCAGCTACCCGGGCATGCCGGAGAGTCGGAAAATTATCCATTTCATGGAGCTATTGACCAGGAGAGCTCTGCTCTGGGCCACGGTGAAATGGGAACAGGGAGACATCACCATCACTACCATGGATCAACTGATGGAGCGATTTCGGATCGTCTTTGATCACTCTCCAGACAACAGGGAGACCGGGGATGAATTACTGACCCTGAAGCAAGGGACACGCCGCGTTGCAGATTATGCTTTAGAGTTTCGCACTGTTGCGGCCAGGAGTGGATGGAACCAACCTGCCCTCAAGACTATGTTTCGCCAGGGATTGAATCCGGATATAGTGACAGAACTGGCATGTCGTGATGATCAGCTAACTCTTGACTCACTTATTAGCCTGGCTATTCGCCTAGACCGACTGCTACAGAGCCGCCGCCCAGTACACAGCGAGGCGGATGTTGCAGTACAAAGTCTCCCCGCTGAAAACATGTAACTGGGTCGGGCGTGGGTTAACACGGAGGAGAGAGAGAGACGGCGTCGCGAGCTTCGTTGTTTCTACTGCATTGAGGAGAAGCACTTCGTCCGACAATGCCCTCTCAAGCAATGCCGTGACGTAGCAGACAACGGAGCGGCTAAGCTACTCAGCCAGGGGTGAGTTTGGGTCCTTTAACCCAGATGCATTTCAATCTGTATTCTTGCGGCTGGTCATAGTAGAATACTCAGGACTATGTTGTATTTTAGAAGCACTGATTGACTCAGGAGTGGCAGGGAATTTCATCGACCAGACCACCATACAGCAGCACAACATCCCCGTTCGCCCACTAATCACACCACGCCGGATCCAAGCCCTTGATGGGGCCCCCATTGGGGGGGGTTCATCACACATTGTACTGAACCATTGAACCTCCGGACCAGCGCACTCCATCAGGAGAGCATGGTGTTCTACGTCACAGTGTCCGCCAGACATCCAGTGGTCTGCGCCATCGATCTGCTTCCGTGGTGCAGTGGTAGCGCCCTACGACTGCGCCATCGATCTGCTTCCGGGCACTATGCCACCCCGAGGAAGGGTTTACCCACTATCACAGACTGAACAGAGAGCTATGGAGGAATACATCCAATAGGCGCTACAACAGGGCTACATAAGACCCTCTACGTCCCCAGTATCCGCCGGATTCTTCTTTGTGGAGAAAAAGGGAGGAGGGTTACGACCATGCATAGACTACAGGGGTCTAAACCAATGCTGTATCAAGTATCATTACCCTCTTCCGTTAGTACCAGTCGCTCTAGAACAACTTCGCTCTGCTACCATCTTCACAAAGCTGGACCTCCACAGTGCTTACAACCTGGTCCGGATCAGAGAGGGAGACGAGTGGAAGACGGGGTTTAGCACCACCTCCGGGCACTATGAATACCTGGTAATGCCATATGGGCTTTCTAGCGCTCCCTCTGTCTTCCAGTGTCTAATAAACGACGTCATAACGGACATGCTGGGACGTAACGTAATCATGTACATTGACGATATATTGATCTATTCCAGTTCCAAGGAGGAGCACGTAAACCATGTCCGTAGAGTCCTGCAATGATTACTCCAGCACCAGCTGTACGTCAAAGCCGAAAAGTGTGCGTTCCATAAGGACACCATTTCATTTCTGGGGTACATCATCAGCCCTGAGGGGGTTACCATGGACCAAGTAAAAGTAAAAGCAGTGGTAGACTGGCCCAAGCCTATAACAGTGAAGGAGCTACAGATATTCCTGCTGGCAAGCTCAAACCCCTACCTGTACCAGAACGCCCATGGTCACATATATCTATTGACTTTGTTACAGATCTACCCAAGTCCCAAGGTAACTCAACCATTCTGGTAACAGTGGACCGATTTTCAAAGTCAGTAAGGCTCGTTCCACTACACGCCCTGCCCACCGCATTCATGACAGGCGAATTAGGAGGAGAAATAGTCAGTGATCGAGGACATCAATTCACATCCAGGGTATGGTCCAGTTTTATGGAAAAAATGGGGATCACAGTCAATCTCACATCTGGTTATCACCCACAAGCTAACGGCCAAGTGGAACGAGTCAACCAGGAACTAGGCATAGCCCCCTCCTTCCACTTGTCACGACTTAAGCCCATCATCAGAGGACCTCTAGTCATGGAGGTGCCCTCCGAAACCCTCCTGTACCACTGGAGATCGATGGGCAACCTGCATACCTGATCAAGAATATCCTCAACTCTAGGCGCAGGAGGGGTAAGCTGGAATATTTAGTCGAGTGGGAGGGCTACGGACCAGAAGAACAATGCTGGATTCCGACATGACATACTGGACCCACAGCTCAATAAGGACTTCCATGCAGCTCACCCTGAACTTCCAGGTCCACGACCCCGGGGGAGACCCAGAAAGAACTCTGCTCCCAGAGTGAGCCCTTTGGGGAGGGTTCTGTCATATCTCAGCCCAGCCATGACTCGGTTTCCCGAGAAGCAACACCCACTTCTAACATGGCCGCTGAGGACTACACTTCCCACACACTCATGCGCTCACCTTCCCTGGAGTTCTGATCACACACACCTGCAGCCAATCACTTCGCTCTCTCACCACAGCTTTTAAGAGACTTTGGATGCAGACATACTTTGCGAAGTAAACGTTCAGCAGAGTAGTTTCTCTGTCGTTATCCAAGCCTTATCTACAGTGTTTATTGCAAAGTGACTTTGACCATTGTTTACATTCCCGACCTCGATTTCTGCCTTTCCCCGTTTTGTTTTGTTTGCATGATCGCCTGACCCTTGCCTGTTTCTCGACTACGAACTTTGTCTACTCCTCTGGATTATACTGCCTGAATCTGCCGCCCGCAACTGCTTTCCTTTAGGCAGATCTAGGGCTTTTATCAAGGTGGAGGGAATCATGAATAACTACCAATAACGGTCAATTTTAGTGCAAAAGATTCAGGTGTCTGCTAGTAAGCTGAAGATGAAAAGGAATTTCATCTTTCAGCACAAGAATGGCCCTAAGCATACATCTAGATCAACAAAGGAATGGCTTAACCAAAAGAAAATCACTGTTTTTGAATGATCTATCCAGAGCCCTGACCTGAATCCAACTAAAAAATATGTGGGATGGGCTGTGCACTGCAGATGCCCTTAGAATCCGACAGATCTACAATGTTTTTGCAAGAAAGAGTGGGAAAATATTGCCAAGTAACTATGTGCCATGTGATTGATTCCTTCAACAAAGTATTAGTTTAGGGGTGTTGTACACTTATGCAATCAGGTTATTTATTTTTCCTTTGTTTTTCCCTAAAATTTTTCTGATTGTTTTTCTCTTAATTTTTATGTAATAATTGCACATTGAGGGTGGAAAAAGTTCTGTCATGATTTATTTCATTTTTTACATCACAAAAACCTGCCATTTTAACAGTGGTGTGTATACTTTTCATGTCCACTGTAACTCGTGGACATTCCACAACATTAAATATAACTATTTAACCATTAAAAGGTACAACATGTTGTTCATTAATAAATTAATTATTAGAATTGTTAACCAATCGCAGTGGTGGAATAGCACACTTCAGACCCTGACGTTATTCCTTATTTAAGGTGGAAAAAGATCTGGCATGATTTATCTTGGTTTAATTTTTTTTTACATTACAAAAACCTGCTATTTTAATAGTGGTATGTAGACTTTTATATCCACTGTCTTTCAAAATCAAGAAAAATCAGCCAAATTTAATACAGGTGAATCATCTCAAGAGTGATCAATGAAAGTGGGATGCATCACATTAAGCTTGATGTCTGATATAAGTGACATTTTACTTTCTAATTATAAAGCTTTGTGAAAATATGTTTATGCTTTTTACTGATTGATGTGATGTGAATGTGTATAGGAGGTGAGTGGGCTGAGACCAGAGATGATCCTGGAGTCAGTGACTGATTCTGCCGAGTGGAATCTGGAGGTAGAGAGGGTTCTGTCCCAGCTCAAAGTCTCTGTCCACACAGATATTAAGGTTAGAACTTCCATTTCCACAAATCACTTCTTACTTAAGTTCCAAAGAATAAAAAAATCTTAATGATAACATCATGAATCCCAAACATTTGCATGTGGTATTTAGATTTCTTTTTGTTTCGTTTTGTATTATACTGCGCACATTAAATGCTTTCACCAGGCCTGAAAATAAAGATGGTTTACCAGTTTGGGGTTTTGAATAACGGGCAATTATTGTAACCTTGAGGATTGGCGGAGCCATGTGAGCCAAATGCTTCAGCACCAGGATGGCATCAAAAGCTCTTTGAAAGAGGCCAAGGTATGTTACACATGTTTACATGGAGCTCAAGTTTGTATATTTTTTTACTCAATGCTTTTGGAACTTGCGCATGTTTCAGGCATATCTGGATAAACTGCTGGAGGAGATCAGTAAAACTCAGGAGAAAGTGAACAGCAGAGAGAAGTATATCAACTCACAGCTGCAACACCTAATCACAGACTACAGGAATGCACAAGCAAAATTCTGTGAGGTAAAGTTCTAAGCAAGTTAAACTTGATAGGGAGGTTGGTTTCAAAGACTTTTGAAATTAAAATGTCTACTTCAAAGCTGCATCAAATATTGAGTCAGGGATGTAAAACTCTGAAACATGACATTCCTGAGCTACTGCGAGCTATGGCTGTAGCTCCATATCCATGCATTATCAGTCGATTTTGCACTTAACATGAGGTCAGGTCACTTCTCTTGGGTTGTGCTGCACTTTCATTTTCTTTTTTTATGCATTATGTTTGGGTCATTCTATAACACCTCTGTCACGTATCGTGACGTAATGGAGATCTGACGGATGCAAGTGCAGTATGAACAGTTTTATTTAAGAGAGGCACAGACAGGTAAATCCAAAACGTGATCCAAAAACGTAATCCAGTAACATGCAAAGTTCAGACGATCAGCAAACAGGCATACACAGGGCTAGGCAGAAATCAAGGTCGTGGTCATGGAAAACAGGGTCGAGACACAAAACATGAAACATAAACAATGGCGAGATACTGGGAGCGGAGAAACCAGTGTAAACTGACTATGACCATCGTAATGACTCTAAACTAAACGTATTCTACTATATCTAATATTCCGTGCTGTGTGCTGGGAGGCGCGTGGTATATATACAAACATAATCAGCGTCGTAATAGCTGACGGCTGAGGGCAATTCAGAAACATGTGAAACAATAGCCAATGACAGAACAGGGAGGAGACATAACAAAACATAACAAATGCACGTGTCTAAATGTCACGAATGTCAACAACGAAAAGCAGGTGCTGGCGCACCTTGCACGGCAGCATGCATTCACATGCTCTTCAGCACGCTGCTTAAAGGGGAAGTCGTGATAGAACCCCCCACAAGGGCACTCCTCCCAGAGTGCCATGAAACATCCATCTCCATTGGCGGCCCCGGCCCCCTGGGCAGAATGTCCCAAGCAGAGCCAGGAGACCGCACGGCGTTCTTGGCGAAACAAAAAAGCAGAGCGACGTCCTCGGCGGAGCAGGGAAGGAGAGCGACGTCCTCGGCGGAGCAGGGAAGCAGAGCGACGTCCTCTGGCAGAGCAGGGAAGCAGAGCGACATTCACAGCAGAGCAGGAAAGCAGAGCGACGTCCATGGCTGAACAGGAAGGCAGAGTGACATCCTCGGTGGAGCAGGGAAACAGAGCGACGTACCCAGCAGTGCAGGGAAACAGAGGGACGTCTGCAGTGGAACAGGAAAGCAGAGCGAGGTTCCCAGCAGAACAGGAAAGCAGAGTGACGTCCTCGGCTGAGCAGGAAAGCAGAGTGACGTCCTCGGCTGAGCAGCAGAGCAGAGCGACGTACTCAGCGGAGCCTGCAAGCTGAACTTGGCTGGTCATGTCAGCAGACTGGGACGTGAGCAGAGCTTGGTTGTCCGTGTCAACAGGCACTTGGTTGTGCATGTCAGCAGACGTGGACGTGAGCAGAGCTTGGTTGTCCCCGTCGGCTGACTTGGGCGTGAACATAACTTGGTTGGTTAGGTCATCAGATGTAGACATGAGCAGAGCTTGGTTGTTTGTTTCAGCAAACTCAGGCGCGAGCAGAACTTGGTCGAACGGTTTTTCTGACTCTGGCGTGAGCACAACTTGGTGGGTCAGGTCATCAGACGGGAACATGAGCAGAGCTTGGTTGTTTGTTTCAACAGACAGTTGGTTGTGCATGTCAGCAGACGTGGACGTGAGCAGAACTTGGCTGTCCTTGTCGGCAGACTCGGGCGTGAGCAGAACTTTGCTGTCCTTGTCGGCAGACTTGGGCATGAGCAGAACTTGGCTGTCACTGTCGGCGGACTCGGGTGTGAGCAGAACTTGGTCGGCCATGTCGGCCGACTTGTACGTGAGCAGGGCTTGGTCGGTCGTGTCGGCTGACTTGGACGTGAGCAGGGCTTGGTCGGTCGTGTCGGCTGACTTGGACGTGAGCAGGGCTTGGTCGGTCATGTCGGCTGACTTGGACGTGAACAGGGCTTGGTCGGTCATGTCGGCTAACATGAACGTGAGCAGGGCTTGGTCGGTCATGTCGGCTGACTTCGACGGGAGCATAACTTGGTTGTCCCTGTCGGCTAACTTGGGCATGAGCATAACTTGGTTGTCCCTGTCGGCAGACTCGGGCTTGAGCAGAACGTGGTCGGCCGTGTCGGTGGACTCGGGCTTGAGCAGAACGTGGTCGGCCGTGTCGGTGGACTCGGGCTTGAGCAGAACGTGGTCGGTCGTGTCTGTGGACTCGGGCTTGAGCAGAACTTGGTCGGCCGTGTCGGTGGACTCGGGCTTGAGCAGAACTTGGTCAGTCATGTCAGTAGACTTGGGCTTGAGCAGAACTTGGTCAGTCATGTCGGCTGACTTGGACGTGAGCAGGGCTTGGTTGTCCGTGTTAACAGACACTTGGGACAGTAACTGGGCTTTACAGTGGATCTGTGGAGCTGAGACCCCCTCCTGAACCTCAGGCTGGAGCTCTGGTGCTGGAGCCTCCCTGTTGACCTCTAGCTGGAGCACGGCAGGTGAGCCCACCACGTGGGTCTCAGGTTCAAGCTCTGAGGTTGCCAGGTTAACGTCAGGCTGAGGCTCCGGAGCCGAGACCTCCTCATAGGTCTTGTGCTGGAGCTCTGAGGCCGCCATGTGGACCTCTGGCTGGAGCTCAGCGGGTGAGACCTCCTCGTGGGTCTCAGGTTCGAGCTCTGAGGGTGCCAGGTTAACTTCTGGCTGTAGTGTCATAGGGGCTTTTCTGTGTAGATGCTTGTGCTGACACCAGCTGCTCTGGAAGCACTCCTTAGAGCAGAAAAATGCTTCCTGGAGACCCAGCTTCTTGCAGGTGGGACACTGGAGCTGAGTCTCTTTCCCGCAGTCCTCAGTCATACATCTCGGAGAAACCTTCCCCGCATTGGACGGAACCTGAAGCGAATCGGTGGAGACTGCCCTGTCAATCCCCTCATAATGGAGGTTGAATGGCAGGTCAGCCTGGGGCTGTCCATTGACTCTCCACCCCAGTAAATCCAGACCATGAAGCTGTCCTGGCTGTGTGAACTCCTCCATAAAAAGTTCTGAAAACTGAGTGACATCATGGTGGGCAGAGGACCCAGTACTCACCAGCTGCTCTGCACAGTCATGGGCCGGACCGCAAAACCTGGACACCAAGAACCCAATCCACTGTCTCTTAGTAGGCTTGGGATACGCCAGGCTGCAGAAATATTCCTGGCAACTGAAAAGGAACTCCAGCGGGTAGCTCCCCAATCCCACTGTCTCTGGAGGAAGTTCGACGGCGTACCTTTGAGGGAACTGCACGGACGAAAAATGCGGCCAGTAATCCGAGCGTTCCCCGATGAGGTACTGTCCTGCTACTTCCCTGGTTTCTGTAGCGTGATGTCTCTCTCGTCCTCATGCTGCATCCATGGTAAGGCGGAATATTCTGTCACGTATTGTGACGTAACGGAGATAACGGATGCAAGTGCAGTATGAACAGTTTTATTTAAGAGAGGCACAGACAAGTAAATCCAAAACGTGATCCAAAAACATAATCCAGTAACATGCAAAGTTCAGACGATCGGCAAACAGGCATACACAGGGCTAGTCAGGAATCAAGGTCGTGGTCACGGAAAACAGGGTCAAGACACAAAACATGAAACATAAACAATGGCGAGATACTGGGAGTGGAGAAACCAGGGTAAACTGACTATGACTATGACTATTGTAACGACTCTAAACTAAACGTATTCTACTATATCTAATATTCCATGCTGTGTGCTGGGAGGCGCGTGGTATATATACAAACATAATCAGCGTCGTAATGGCTGACGGCTGAGGACAATTCAGAAACACGTGAAACAATAGCCAATGACAGAACAGGGAGGAGACATAACAAAACATAACAAATGCACGTGTCTAAATGTCACGAATGTCAACAACGAAAAGCAGGTGCTCGCGCACCTTGCACGGCAGCGTGCATTCACATGCTCTTCAGCACGCTGCTTAAAGGGGAAGTCGTGACAAAGTCAACCAGAGGTGGTTGCAACATGATCTCAGAATTTGCTAAAACATTTAGTACATAAAGTATGGTAGAAAGGACTGACATCTCAAATATTGCAGTGATCTGATCAAAAATAATGGTCACTTGGAACTCAATTTTGAAGTCATTTATATTGGAAATTCAGTTTGAAGCAATCTTACAACACAACTAGCTTGATTACTCTCTCTTTAAAGTGCCCTTCAGAGTAGGGTGACTAGATGCTAATGGACCAAATGTGGGACAAGTAGTAAGCTTGTGTGGGACAATTTGGGATATATTTCCGACACCCAAAGGCCTACCATTTTGATCTAAATGAATAAGAAACATGTACACTTAGCCCATTTATATTTATTAATATTTATGTCTTTTGTATCAAACAATGCAACAAAGAGAAACATTACAGCATAAAAAATTAAATGGGACAAAATGGATTTCTATGGCTTGACCTCACGTGTGCCCAGTTTGAGTGAAAGCTGACAGCCCTTTGATGACAGGCTTCAATACTTTCTTCACAGCCATTGGATGAATGTCAGATTTGGCCAATGGCACCTGGGGACGACTGCTTCATCAGAGATGCAACTTATGTTTTCCATCCATTTCAGTTTGTAACGTACTGAAATATTATTGTAGAATCATTTTTTTCTTATATATATACACAGTATCTCACAAAAGTGAGTACACCCCTCACGTTTTTGTAAATATTTGATTATATCTTTTCATGTGACAACATTGAAGAAATGACACTTTGCTACAATGTAAAGTAGTGAGTGTACAGCTTGTGTAACAGTGTAAATTTGCTGTCCCCTAAAAATAACTCAACACACAGCCATTAATGTCTAAACCGCTGGCAACAAAAGTGAGTACACCCCTAAGTGAAAATGTCCAAATTGGGCCCAAAGTGTCAATATTTTGTGTGGCCACCATTATTTTCCAACACTGCCTTAACCCTCTTGGGCATGGAGTTCACCAGAGCTTCACAGGTTGCCACTGGAGTCCTCTTCCACTCCTCCATGACGACATCACGGAGCTGGTGAATGTTAGAGACCTTGTGCTTCTCCACCTTCGTTTGAGGATGCCCCACAGATGCTCAATATGGTTTAGTCCATCAGCTTCACCCTCAGCTTCTTTAGCAAGGCAGTGATCCTCTTGGAGGTGTGTTTGGGGTCGTTATCATGCTGGAATACTGCCCTGCGGCCCAGTCTCCAAAGGGAGGGGATCATGCTCTTCTTCAGTATGACACTCTCAGACCATGACCATGACACTCCCACCACCATGCTTGACCGTAGGCAAGACACACTTGTCTTTGTACTCCTCACCTGGTTGCCGCCACACATGCTTGACACCTTCTGAACCAAATAAGTTTATCTTGGTCTCATCAGACCACAGGACATGGTTCCAGTAATCCGTGTCCTTAGTCTGCTTGTCTTCAGCCAACTGTTTGCGGGCTTTCTTGTGCATCATCTTTAGAACAGGCTTCCTTCTGGGATGACGGCCATGCAGACCAATTTGATGCAGTGTGCGGCATATGGTCTGAGCACTGACAGGCTGACTCCCCACCCCTTCAACCTCTGCAGCAATGCTGGCAGCACTCATACGTCTATTTCCCAAAGACAACCTCTGGATATGATGCTGAGCATGTGAACTCAACTTCTTTGGTCGGCCACGGCGAGGCCTGTTCTGAGAGAAACCTGTCCTGTTAAACCGCTGTATGGTCTTGGCCACCGTGCTGCAGCTCAGTGTCAGGGTCTTGGTAATCTTCTTATAGCCTAGGCCATCTTTATGTAGAGCAATAATTCTTTTTTTCAGATCCTCAGAGAGTTCTTTGCCATGAGGTGCCATGTTGAACTTCCAGTGACCACTATGAGGGAATGTGAGAGCGATGACACCAAATTTAACACACCTGCTCCCCATTCACACCTGAGACCTTGTAACACTAACAAGTCACATGACACCGGGGAGGGAAAATGGCTAATTGGGCCCAATTTGGACATTTTCACTTAGGGGTGTACTCACTTTTGTTGCCAGCAGTTTAGACATTAATGGCTGTGTGTTGAGTTATTTTGAGGGGACAGTAAATTTACACTGTTATACAAGCTGTACACTCACTACTTTACATTGTAGCAAAGTGTCATTTCTTCAGTGTTGTCACATGTATAGATATAATCAAATATTTACAAAAATGTGAGGGGTGTACCCACTTTTGTGAGATACCATCTATCTATATATCTATCTATCATATATATAAAGTAGATATATAAATATATAATAAATGTGTGTGTGTGTGTATGTGTGTGTGTGTGTATATATATGTATATATATATATATATATATATAATATATATATATATATATATATATATATATATATATATATATAGCACGTTTGCCTCACACCTCCAGGGTTGGGGGTTCAGTTCCCACCGTGGCCCTGTGTGTGAGGAGTTTGCATGTTCTCCCCGTGCTGCGGGGGTTTCCTCCGGGTACTCCGATTTCCTCCCCCAGTCCAAAGACATGCATGGTAGGCTGATTGGCATGTCCAAAGTGTCGTGGTGTGTGAATGTGTATGTGAGTGTGCCCTGCGATGGATTGGCACCCTGTCCAGGGTGTACACCGCTGGATATGTATAAAATACATTTGTGTATATATATATACACACACACACACTCACACACACACACATAAATATATATATATATATATATATATATATATATATATATATATATATATATATATATATATATATATATATATATAAATAATATAATGTGTGAGTGTGTTATGTTGTTGTTTTTTTTTTCAGTGATTATATTTTACGAAGCAGATTTACACACCCGCTCGGCCCATGTCCCGCTCAGCACTCTCATTCTAATGGCTCTTATCTCTCCCCCTTTTATCCTTGCTGCCACTCACTGAAACAGAATATTTGTTGGAGAAATCCCAAACAGGAATATGTCTGTACCACTCACTTTTGCTGGCTCCGCCCTCCATTCACAAACTGGCCCCCGCCTCCACATACCCCCACCGCCTGACTGGGGAGCTATCTGGCCTGCCGACGACTCAACCCAACCTCCCCCCTCGCCTCCCCCTCAATGCAGAGAGAGGTATTCCGCCACAACCATCTGCAAGCCTCTGGTCTGTGGAACACCTCAAACTTAAACGACTGAAGTGCCAGATACCAGTGAGTAATCCTTCATGCACCGGAGCCATTGGAGCGGGGCGTGGTCCGAATAGAGGGTGAAGGCTTGTCCCAACAGATAGTACACTTTCTCGAACATGCTGTGCTTACTTTCTCACACTGAGAGCTTGCAGCTGATGTACACCATGGGGCGCCCCTCCTCCACCACCACCTGGGATAACACGGTCCCCAGCCCTCTGTCCAGTGTATCAGTTTGCAAAACATAGGGGAGAGAGAACTCAGGGGAATGTAAGAGTGGTCCACTAGAGTGCAGCTTTTACCTGCGTAAAAGTCTGTTGGCATGGCTGTGTCCTCTGGACTGGATCTGCTGCTCACTTTGCAGTGAGGTAAGTCAGCAGGCTGGTTACATCCGAATAATTAGGCACAAACCTACAATAATAGCCAGCCAGCCCCAGAAACTGTCTCACCTTCTTTTTGTTCTTAGGTCTCAAGCAGATCACAATCTCTGCTGTCTTATCACTTTGGGGATACACTTGCCCATGGCCCAAGTGGAAGCCCAGAATCCATAATTCCACCCATCCAATCACACATTTCTTTGGGTTTGCTATGAGTGCTACCCTTCTCAACGACCTCAGGACAGCTCTCAGATGCTGAATGTGTCACAATCATTACTATAAATAATAATGTCATCCAGATAGGCAGCATGTGGACAGAGGATTCTGTCCAAGAGTTGTTGGAATGTTGCCAGGTCTCCGAACAACCCAAATGGAAGGGTCACAAATTGGTGTAAAATGCCATGTGTATCCAATGCCATATGAGTGTCAAGGGTATCTGCCAATATCCCTTTCTCAAATCCAGTGTCGTGTAAAAGGGAGCCACACCTATCCAATCAAGCTGTTCGTCAATGTGGAGCATTGGATAAGCATCAAATTTAGACACCACATTGACAAGTCCACATAGAACTGGACCAGTGGATTCACTAGCTGCCATTCGTGACATGCCACACACCACCTGTGAACATATATATGATTGCCTGGCCAATAGAAGCCATGAGATGATTCAGTGTTTTGTCAGGGAAAGAGAGGGAGGGCTGCTGTTGGAGTACCCGCCAGCTCTTTATTTTCTTTCACTATTTTATTCGCTTTTTAGTGATTTTATTTTATAAAGCAGATTCACACACACACATGGCTCTGTGCTGCTCACCTCTCTCTGTAACATAGCTCTTGTCTCTCCACCTTTTATCCTTGCTGCAGCTCACTGAAACACAAAGTTGTTAGAGACATCATGCACAGGTGAAAAGCAAATAAAATAGCTAAAGAAAATAAAGAGCCCTTTTTGAGTTTTCCCAAGCCTGTCTCCTGTCTCCTCATTTGTGGTCCAACCCGTAAAAGTGTCACACTGGTGCCGAAACCTTACCACTCACTTTTCCTGGCTCTGCCCTCCATTCACAAACTGGTGCTTGACCACGCCCCCGTCTCCACAAAGAGTATCTAGATAAATGAGAATTTGGCAATTATTATACTTGGAAAAAAGAATGAAACAACATGTTGGAAACAAACTATAAACTGTATTCCATATACTGTGAGTGCACACAGTCAACAGAGGTGGCTAATGCTACCTGAACAACAAGCTTTTGTCAAAAGCAAGAGTTGTGCTCTTTCACCTTTACTCAGTAAAGGTCTTTACTCTTTTACATTTACTCAGTAAATGTAACTGTCACATTGATGTGCACAATAACATTTTTTTCATTCTGTAATGCTGAGAAGACAATAATGGCAGCAGATAATTACAACCTCAGAGTTGCGTTTACTTGGGTTGTATTCTAAACTGCATACTGTTCTGCTAAATAGTGAATATCAGCACATTAATAGTGTCATTATAATTTAAGCATACTACAGTACACAGCCTTGAATGCTGCTTCAGTGTGTTGCCTCTTGCAACTGTCAGATTAACCTACAGTACATGGCACACCCAGAAGGGCACAGTACCACCCTTATTACAGCATGTTCCACTAGTACCAAAAGCATTCTCTACCAATTGCCAAATCATTCGTGTGTGTGTGTTTGTGTTTAGGCCAAGGAGCTGTATCAGTGGGGCAGTGGAGGAGTGACTGAGAGAACCAGAACTGTGGCAGAGGTGATACAACCACTACAGATGCTTTCACCTCACAGAGAAGCTTCATGTGACTCACAGGCTCCAAACACTTTCCTGCACATTTTAGTGTTTTCCTTGCTCTGTCACAACCACTTCAACTCCATAAGGGCTGATTTATCCGATTATTTTAATCAGATGTGTAAGAGCAGAGAAAACACTACAATGTGCAGGACGGGGGGTATGCCAGGACCAGGGTTGGGAACCTGTGATATATCATTAAATACATTCAGAGTTCACAAAAACCCATATATAATATACATGACATGCACACACAGTATCTAATGAAACTTTTGCTACATTATGTACAGATCAGTGAGGAGCTTGAGAAAGTCAAACAGGAAATAGATGAGAAGGGTAGCAGCATGTCAGATGGAGGTGAAACAACACACATACATCCAATGATTGTACAATTTCCTGCTAACATTTGTTAATTTTCCGGGTATAAAATAATGTTTGTTTTATAGCTCCAGTAGTAAAGATCCGGCAGAGTCTGACCAAGTTAAAGCAGGAGATCCAGGAGATGGATGTGCGTATGGGGGTGGTGGAATATACACTGCTGCAGGCCAAACTCAAGGAAAAGAACAAAATGACAAGAGACATGCATGCCACACACATCACAGAGACTACTACACAAACCTACTCATAACCATACACTATACAGTTGCAATCATGACCTGTTTTCTATGTCTTATTTTATTGAATAAAGATAACCGTTTCTGAATAGTACTGGGATCTTATTTGTTGAACACATAAATCCCTACACGTTACTTGCGTGTGGTTATCTCAGTACAGCTCAATACTTCCTGTGTGTACCCTTCTAACAGGCTCATACTACAACATACACATAATAGTTCCTATTAACAATAGTTCCTGTTGTCACATCCTTTCTTTTCTTTTTTTCTCTAAATGCAAAACTAACATTAATTCCTTTCTTCTTTCCTGAATGCAAAACCAACATTTTAAAAAATCTACATTAATTTTTGGAACAAACAAAACAATATAGCACTTCCATCTGTATAGCAATGACACGTTTCTGTCTTAACCTTCTATCACACAAACTATTTTCTTTTCTTTCTTTTTTTACTTCATGTGGCAGTCCTTTAAGTCTTGAGGTTTCTTTATTATGCTCTTGTGACAACAGGTGTCAGATTGTCTGTCTGTACAGCGTTTTGTATCTGTTTCTCCATCTGGGTGGAGGATTGTGACTGCGTGTCAGCAGTTTCCTCAGAATCTCCCAGCTTTAATGTGTCCAGATCCTTAGCTGATCTGTTAAAGTGTGTTTGTTGCCGTTGGTGGTTGTCTTTCAGTTCTCTCCAGGAATTTTGAACTTTTAGCTGCAGGAGCTTGGTTTTGGTGGGTAATAGTGTCTTACACAGTAGGCGAAAAACAGTACGCCAGTGGGGTAATCCGAATTCTCAGTAGGCGAGAAATACCTGGATAGCGTACTGCTTCTGGAGAGATTTTACAGTGTGCAACCAATGGACACTACGTGAGTCAAAAATATTTTTGTTTTATCTTTATTTTTGCTCCGACTCTCTCTCTCTCCAGATGATGAAGAAGGTGAAGACTATGATGAAGAACTCTCAGAAGGGGATGAACAAGCAAGGAAGGAAGGGTGAATCAGACAGACATGTATTCGACTTGAAACCTAAACACCTGCTTGCAGGAATGAGAAAATTGGGCAGCACCATCTGTCGATAAAAACATTATTCATTTTACCTATACTTGTGTTTGTGCACATGTGTATTTATAAATATAATAATAAATACGTTTCACTGATATTCAGGTTTATTTACATATCCAGCCTCAAATATGCAAGGATCATGATGTTCTCCGCAAAATACTTAAGTGAACATGTTGCTGGACATTTGTTCAGTTGTATGTGGATGGGAGTGAAATAAAACTATAAAATGATAGCTTTGATTGTAGAAGGAGCCCACCCCGCTGAGAAACGTTCTTGTAAGAACTCCAGGACTGTAGCTATTGTGCAGTTCACTGGGTCTAGCTGACGTTCCTCACACCACAAGACAAAAAGCTGCCACTTGAGTGCAAACAATTTCCTTGTGGATGGTGCTCTGGCATTTAACATGATCTCTACAATCTCAGTTGTGAGACCAGAATCTTTGAGCTGGTGCCCCTCAGGGGCCAGACAAACAGTTTCCATAGTTCTGGCCAAAGGTGATAAATCAGCCCTCCAGCTTGAGACAGTAGATCCACTCTAAGGGCTCAAATGGGGCACCTGACAGACCTTCCAGGACCACAGAAAGATCCCAGGAAAGTATGCACGGCCTGCAGATGGGCCTCAGCCGCCTGACACTACGCATAAACCTCGAAGTTAGAGGATGTTGCCCCACAGAGGCTCCATCAACAGGGGCATGGCCAAAATGGCGGCCACGTAAACCCTGATCGTAGAAGGAGCCCACCCCGCTGAGAAATGTTCTGTAAGAACTCCAGAACTGTAGCTATTGCGCAGTTCACTGGGTCTACAGTGGATCCCTGCAGATGGGAATCTACCAAGGAGTGCCATCTAGCAGGGATATTATCTCTGAGAACTATATTCGAGCTGGCCAATAAGGTGCTACTAGCAGCAGACATAGGCTGTCTTGGTGAACTCTCGCTAGAACTTGTGGGAGCAGAGCGATGGGGGGAAAAGCGTACAGATGTGACCTGTGCCACATGTGCACCATGGCGTCCAGCCCTAATTGTGTGGGAAGAGTGAGGGCGAACCACAGCGGGCTGTGTGTTGTCTCCCTGGTGGCGAACACATGCAGTCCCGCTTGGCCAAACCTCGCCATCACTTGTGACTGGAGCCACCAAGTCCTGGACCTTAGCCCCTGCTTCAACAGGATGTCTGCCCCCATATTCCCAGAATGTACATTGCACTCACTGACAAAGTTTCCTTCTGCCCAGAGAAGAATTAGTTGCGCCTGCCTGAACAGGGGGCATGGACATAATCCTCCCTGGTGGTCAATATATGAGACCACTGGTGTGTTGTCTGTAAACACATGGTGACCTCTCAATTGAGGAAGAAGGAATTTCAGTGTTAGAAATATGGCCCACATTTCTAGGCAGTTTATGTGCGGCTCCAGATGAGGGCAACACCAGAGACCATGAGCTGGACAGCTGTCTAAGACCGCGCTCCAGCCCGTGAGGGAGGTGTCTGTCATTTCCGTCTTGCGCTAAGGAGACACCCCTAGAGTGTGACCCAAAGCTAGAAACCGGGGACACTCAAATTCTCAGAGCATGCTGCGTGACACTCATTATTCTCAGAGGTTTTGTCCTTGGACAAAACCCCCAACTTCTCAGCCACCACTGAACGGTCTCCTGTGCAATAGGCCCATAAGTGCCAATAGTCTCCCAAGATCCAGCTTTATCTTGCTCAGTGTTGATAGGATTGACCCTACGCATGTTGGGGATAGAAATGCCCTCATCGTAGGAGAATCCTTATAACCCCTAGAAAAGTTGTCCACTGCACTGGGGAAAGTATCCTTTTCTGAGGTTCAACCTGAGCCCCAAGCTCTTCATGTGGGCGAGAACAACATCTCGATGTTGAACCGCCAGTTCCCTGGATTGTGCTAGAATTAACCAGCCATCCAGGTAGTTTAACACACGGATGCCCTGGATTCACAATGGAGCCAGAGTGACATCCATGCACATTGTGAAGGTGCGAGGGGATAAAGCTAGCGATATTTCTATGTGGAAATATGCACCTTTTAGATCTATCGTCACAAACCACTCCTCAAACTGAATCTGTGGAACGATAAGTTTGGGCGTCAGCATCTTGAACCTGTATGTCCGAAGAGTACAGTTCAGATGACGCAGATCTAAAATTGACCACATACTCCTATACTTTGCGGACCAGGAAATAACGGCTGTAAAAACCTCCCTCCCTCAGGGAACGGGGTACATGTTCTATGGCCCCTTTGTCCAAGAGGGATCTTACTTCCTGCGCTAACGTCGGGCTCTGGTCTATGCTGACTACTATGGTGAGCACACCTCTGAACCAGGGGGATCGAGCTATAAACTGGACCCGGTAACCCTTTTCTACGGTAGATAGAACCCATGGAGTCACATTTGGCAGTAGTTTCCACGCTACCAGATGGTCTTTTAGTGACGTTAATGTTACGTCAGGACACGTATCGTGTGTGTGTGTGTGTGTGTGTGTGCTCGCTGTCTCTCTCTCTCTCTCTCTCCCTCCCCCTGTTTCGCTCTCACAGGTTGCTCTGCCCTAATTCAACGTGCTGACGTGCTGCACCTGGATTGGAGAGGAGAAGATTGTGCATCGTTTAAAAAGGAGGAAAAACGACATGTCGGGAGGAATGAGGATGTGTGGTGTGTCTGTGATTGCGTGCGTACGATTGAGTAGCGAATGTTTTTTCTGGTGTTTGAGTAAAATCGCTTGCTTGTTATATTGTATACGAGTGAAAGAAGTGAGTGGTAGGATATTGTGTTGTCCCATTCCCCTGTTTTGTCTTGTGTTGTGGCTACATGAACGCCTCTATTGTAAATATATCTTATGTTGTAAATATTTCTTCTCTAACTATCATGAAAGCTGTAGGGGTTGGTTGCTGTTTATTTTTGTGTCTATCTTTTGTTCACTGTTTTTGCCTCAGTTAGAGAGTCAGGTTAGACTCAGTATTTTCTTTTGAAATACTTTTTTCTGTTAGGTTATTTAAATTGATTCGGGGCAAGATAGTAACTGTTCTGTTTATTATTTTGGCCTTGCCCAGCCCTGAAGACATTTGCTTTCGGAGTGATTGTTTGTTTTGGATTTTTTCTTTCTTTCTTGTAATCAATAAATTTGTAAGATATCAAATATTTGAAAGACGTGTGTTACCTCATTATTGTTTTTGTTTATTCTTTCTTTTATGTTACACCTCGACTCTAGACCGGGGTCGTAACATAAATTGGGGACTCATCCGACCCTGTAAAGTCATCTGTGAAACCCTTCTTGTGGCTGTACGTAGGGTAAGTTATTTCACTACACTTTGCTTGCTCTATATTTCCTTGTGGTGTGGGTAAAAAAGGGTAGGATTAGAGGAGTAATATGGAGTTTGATTTATTCTCCTTTACACTATCTCCAAGCATGGAGCAGTTTGAACGTTGTCGCAGAGATGATTTATTTAAAATAGCAGAATTTTTTCAAATTAAGGTACTACGGAAGGTCACTAAGAAAGAGGTTAAAAATCTGCTACAACAGGAACTTATTTGACAACAAATTTTGCCTGAGCTGGCTGTCGTGATTAATATGGAAGAGGGAGCTGTTACGCAGATGACATCTGATGAAAAGCCTCCTCTCCCTCCTCAAATGTCACCTGGAATTCCTAGGTTTCCGCTATTTGCGCCAGTAGCTCGTTGATGGTACCACAGTGTGAACCACTATTGGCATTGAGAATGAAAGAGTTGGAATTGGAAGTTAAATGGGAGGAAAGAGACAAAAAGACTTCGGTTAAGGGAATTGGAGTTGGAATTGGAGCAGGAACGGTTTTGAAAAGCTCATAGTCGGCCTCAAGGGGTTGAGGGCTTATCAGATAGTTCCCCGGCATCTACTTCATTCGCTCAATTACCTACAAGTCCCATTCCTGTCTCTTCCAGTCCCGTTGTTCCACAGGCAGTAAACTTGCCAGTATTTGATGTCAGTAAGCACATTAATTTGGTACCTGTATTTAGAGAAGCAGAGGTAGATAGCTATTTTACAGCTCTTGAACGTGTGGCAGCTACATTGCAGTGGCCAAAAGAGATGTAGGCTCTTCTGTTGCAATGTAAGTTAGTTGGCAAAGCACAGGAAGTTTGTTCTGCGTTGCCGGTGGAGCAGAGCCTGATTTATGATGTGGTGAAGCAGGCTGTTCTCCGTGCTTATGAGTTAGTACCTGAAGCATATAGACAGAAATTCAGGGCCCAGATGAAATCAGACAAACAAACTTTTGTGGAATTTGCCAGAGAGAAACAAACTCTCTTTGATAAATGGTGTGCTGCTAATAAGACAACAACTCTTGAATCTTTGATAGAGCTTGTGTTATTAGAAGATTTTAAGAACTGTGTTCCAGAAAATCTAGTCATTCATTTAAATGAGCAAAAAGTGATGTCTCTTTCTGCAGCCACTGTACTAGCGGACAAATTTATATTAACAAATAGGACTGGTTTTATCCAGTGATGAGAAGTGATAAGTCTACTGCCCATGGGGTTGACAGGCAGGGAAAAGGATGGACTGCTGCTGCCCAGTCTGGACGGAGAAATGACTATGGGAGTCCTATAGCTGCTCAAAACCACTCAGTAAATGGTAGAGTGTGTTTTTACTGTCTTGAAGCAGGTCACCTTATTGCTGATTGTGAAGTCTGGAAGAAGAAAAACTGTTCAGTTAAGCCTAAAAGTGTGGATTTTGTGCAAACTGTTGGAAATGAATTGATGCTTTCCTCATGTTCATGTCTCATGCTCATTCACCTTCTGACTCGTACACAGGCTCTGATGTACTTTTGCGAGGCATAGGTTTAAGGTCTGTAAAAGTACCTCTACACAAAATTTACCTCAAAACACACCTGAAAACGGGAGATATTATGGTTGGGCTTTGTTCTCAACTTCCTGTGGAAGGGGTTGAAGTTATATTGGGAAATGACTTAGCTGATGGTAAAGTTTTTCCCCAACCAATTGTTGTAAGTAACCCTATTACTGATGAGAAAACTGATGTGTCTGTTCAATTTCCCTCAGTATTTCCTACCTGTGTGGTGATGCAAGCTCAAGCTCGCAAATTTCATGATGTTGTTGATCTTGCTGATACTTTCCTACAGTCTTCTAATGCTGAAGGTATGACTGGAAAATTGTGTGTGGAAACAAATGCTTCTCCGTTTCAAGTTACTATACCGGAGATAGATAATGTTCAGTTAAAAATTGGGCATTAACAGTTATGTGCTGCACAGAAAGCTGATCCTTCATTGAGTATGTGTATTGCAGCAACTACAAACAATACAAACAACCTTAATGATAAAGTCACTTACTTTGAGGAGAACAATGTTTTGATGCGTAAGTGGGAGAATGGCAATAGTGTTTGCCAAATTGTTGTTCCCACAGGTTACCGCCCCCTCATACTAAGTCTTGCTCATGACCATGTTCTTTCTGGCCATTTGGGGATCAGGAAAACTTATGATAGAGTTTTGAGGTATTTCTTCTGGCCTGGTCTAAAGTCAGATGTTGCTACCTATTGTCGGTCATGCCATTTCTGCCAACTGACTGGTAAGCCAAACCAAACCATACCTCCCGCTCCATTACATCCCATCCCAGTCATGAGTGAACCATTTGAACGTATCATCATTGATTGCGTTGGACCATTGCCAAAGTCTAAGTCGGGTCACCAGTATATACTTACCGTAATGTGTGCTGCTACACGATACCCAGAGGCTATACCGATGAGAAGCATTAAAGCTAAAGGTATAGTGAAAGAGCTGATAAAATTGTGTTCTACTTTTGGGTTGCCAAGAATTATCCAAACGGATCAAGGTTAAAATTTCACATCCACACTGTTCTCGCAAGTTCTGCGTGAGTTAGCAATTAAGCACCAATTATCAAACGCTTATCATCCTGAGTCACAAGGCGCGCTAGAACGTTTCCACCAAACATTCAAATCTATGCTACGTGTATTCTGTGTGGAAACGGGCAAAGACTGGGATGATGGTTTGCCAATGTTAATGTTTGCTGCTCATGAGACAGTACAGGAATCACTGGGGTTTAGTCCGGCTGAATTAGTTTTTGGTCACACAGTACGGGGACCCTTAAGACTGTTATGGGAACAATTATTGAATGAGACCTCTGCACCGGTGTCAGTGCTTGAATAAGTGGAATACGTGAACACTTGCATAAAGTGTGTGGAATGGCAAAGACAAATTTGACAGGAAAACAAAAGCGAATGAAGCAACGATTTGACAGACGTAGTCTTACTCAGAATTTCCAAGTAGGAGACTCAGTTTTGGTGCTGCTTCCCATTCCTGGTTCAACATTGCAGGCAAGGTTTTCTGGACCCTACATGATAGAACAGAAGTTGAGTAGTACAGACTATGTTCTTTGTACCCCAGACCGTAGAAAGAAAACCTGTGTATGTCACATCAATATGCATAAAAAATATGTGAAGAGAGCGGATAGTGCTAAAGCAGAGTCTCTGCCTGTTGCCATTGTAGCACAACAGTCCACTGCTGTAGACAGTGAGGATAACAAGTGGGTTGGCAGTCATAGTGAGACTGGACTACCCAAGATCTCTAACTCAGAAATATTACAAAATATTAGCGAACAGTTTAATTATCTTTCTCATTCTCATCGAAGAGATATTGTGTGGTTGATAAAATGTTTTCCTTCTCTCTTCTTACCTGAAGCCTATCCCAGGGAGCATCGGGCACAAGGTGGGGTACACCCTGGACAGGGTGCCAATCCATCGCAGGGCACAATCACATACATACTCACACACCCATTCATACACTACGGACACTTTAGACACACCAATCAGACACACACAACCATGCATGTCTTTGGAAACTCCGCACACACATGGCTCCGGTGGGACTCAAAACCTGGACGTGTGAGGCGAACGTGCTAGCCACTAAGCCACCGTGCACCCTAGAGCAAAGAGTGTTAAAGCTTTTCTTCAGGAAAGGCATATCAACTCAGTGCTATGGCCAGCAAACAGTCTAAATCTGATTCAAAATTTATTGTGGAAATTTTTTAAAATATTTGTCCATGACAAGGCTCCATCCTGCAAAGCTGATCTGTTAACCGCTATTTGAGAAAGTTGGAACCTGCTTGATGTAGAATATTTGTTTTTCGTTAGTGAAGTCCATGCCTCAAAGAATTCAGACTGTCATAAAAGCCAAAAGAGGGGCAACAATGTACTGATTTACTTGTTGATGATTCCATAATTGTTTATATGCCATTAATTAAAACAATTTAATTTAATTTGTTTGACGTATGTTTCAAGAAGCCAGAATGTTCAGCCTAAACTATATTTGGGTCATATCTGTGATTTGTTTATTTGCTACAAAGTAAAAAAGCTGTGCGAGCAAGTGTGGTGATTCCATAATTTTTGCCAGGGGTTGTACTTTGAAAGCAGCCCAAGGTTATTGCAATGGCCAAGTCATCACATGAGCTGAATCCAGTTGAGCATGCATTTCACTTGCTGAAAGCATAACACCCTAAGAGCAGGAACTGAAGACAGCTGCAGTAAATGCTTGGCAGAGCAGCAGGGAAGAAACTCTATGGCTCCAGACCTAAGGCAGTTTTTAAACTAAATTTAATTTAGGATTATGTTAGTTTGTTCTATTACATTTGGACCCATAAGAAGGGGGTTCACCCAACACCTAACCATTCACTTAACTTGGATGTAAATACCTTCAAATTAAAACTGAACGTCTGTATTTTAAGCTCATTTTCATTATTTCATCTTTATATAATTAACTTCTGTATGTGGTAGACAGATGAAATAACAATATCTTTGTGAATGTCTAATTATTTATGGACATGACTGTATTTGTCACTATGCATCAGCATTCTTCTGGATCTTAGTTGATCAATGTGGGGAATCACAACCCAACCTTAGCAAAGTTGTTAGATTGATTATTGGATTCCGAATGTTTTAGTTTGTTTGACTAGACACTTAAAGTGAATGGGTTTAATCCCAACTTCAGTAACACAAAACTATGTAGGCCTATAAATCAATGTCAAGTCAGAATATTATACACAATTGAATAACTAGATTAATATTTCAGTAGGTTCATAAAATATATCTGTGCTTAGTGGATCTGGGTGGGAACTTTAATATTAGTTTAAAAAAATTTTTTAAAAAAGGCTGCAAAAAGTTTGTGAACCAATGCTTTAAATTAGAAAACATTTACTCAGCGAAAAAAGAAATATCCCTTTTCAGGAGACTGTATTTTAAAGATAATTTTGTACAATCCAAATAAGCTTTACAGATCTTAATTGAAAAGGGTTTAAACTATGTCTTTCCTGCTTGTTCAATGAACCATAAACAATTACTGCACATGCATCTGTGGAACAGTCCTTAAGACACGAACAGTTTACAGGCGGTTGGCAATTAAGGTCACAGTTACAATAACGTAGGACAGTAAAGAGACCTTTCTACTGACTCTGAAAACACCAGCAGAAAGATGCCTAGGGTGCCTGCTCACCTGCGTGAACATGCCATAGGCCTGCTGCAGGGAGGCATGAGGACTGCAGATGTGGCCAGAGCAGTAAACTGCAATGTCCGTAATACAAGATGCCTAAGACATTGCTACAGGGAGACAGAAAGGACAGTTGATCATCCTTGCTGTGGAAACATGTCCCCCCAGACGTGAACTTGCAGATGCCTTGGTGGATGAGTGGGGTAACATCTCACAGCAAGAATTGACAAATCTGGTGCAGTCCATGAGGATGAAATGCACTGTAGTACTTAAAGCAGCTGGTGGCCACTAGATACTGACTGTTACTTTTTAAATTCACCCCCTTTGTTCAGGGACTCATTATTCCATTTCTGTTCTTCAAATGTCTGTGAAACTTGTTCAGTTTGTGTGTCAGTTGTTGAGAATGGGACCACTTAAAAACCATAAAGGTGGCTTTGGGCCTCATTTCATATGAACAGTTATGCTATGATAGCTTTAAGACTGCAATTGGCAGTTTTTCGCTCAAGTGTCCATCAGTGAACAGTGGATAAGTTCAACAAAACAGACTTTATGTAAAAACTGTAATGAATTTCCTGGTTACACAATTGCACTATTTAACCATGTAGTACACAGTTATAGAAGGGATTTATTTATAATTGCACTATCCAGTGTCACCCAGCTGAGGATGGTTCCTCTTAAGTTTCTTCCTCATAGTGTCTCAGGGAGTTTTTCCTTGCCACTGTCGCATCTGGCTGGCTCGTTAGTGATAAATTCATACATTTAAAATCTATATCCTGAATTTATATATTTCGGTAAAGCTGTTTTGGGACAATGTCCATTGTTACAAGCGCAATACAAATAAAACTGAATTTAACAATATTTAAAAGAAACCAACAGAGCTCAATTGTGGATTTAATATCTCTAAGTGGCTGCACAAACACATAAAATGAAGTTGGTAAACATTTTATTGGTCAACATTGACACCTGATGGACAAGGATGCTTTGGCTTTGATGTTCCATCTATAGGATGTCACTTTTAATCCTCCAAATGTGCAGGACAAGCATATGCATGCATAGTCACATGTATAAACCACAAGTATAACACAGGCCTTAGATGTAATATGCATCATATTAAAGAATAACAAGAACAAATTAACTTCTTTAAAACTTATTCTGAATTTTATACATACAAGTGTTTGTATCTGCTTAGCTGCACTACATATCAGATGATGACTGCTACAGGGTCAGTCTACCAAAGTTCCACCTTAAATACAACCCCAATTCCGAAAAAGTTGGGACAGTATGGAAAATGGAAAAAAAAACAAACAAACAAAAAATCATTTAAAAATTCGATTCACCTTGTGCTATATCGAAAACACATTGCAGTCAACTGTTTACCAATGTGTAACATCACCTTTTCTTTTAATAAGGCTTATTAAGTGTTTGGGCACTGAAGACACCAGTTGATTAAGTTTAGCAAGTGGAATTTTCACCCATTCATCCGTTATGCATTTCTTCAGTTGCTCAGCTGTACAGAGCCTTCATTGCCTTATTTTGTGCTTTATAATGCACCACGCATTCTCAATCAGAGACAGGTCAGGACTGCAGGCAGGTCATGCTAGCACCCTCACTCTCTGCTTATGCAACCATGCGTTGGTTAACTGGGCAGAATCTGGTATTACGTTGTCCTGCTCTGGCTGACAGCATATGTTGCTCCAAAATGTGTACATATCTTTCTGCATTAATGGTACCCTCACAGATGTGCAAGTTACCCATGCAATGGGCACTGACAAACCCCCATACCCCCAAACCCCCAAACCCCCAGAGGACACAGATGCTGGCTTTTGGACCTGACGCTTATAACAACTTGGATGGTCCTTTTACTCTTGGTCCTGGAGAACACAACGGCTGTTTTGTCCAAAAATTATTTAAAATGTTGACTCGTCGGACCACAAAACACGATTCCACTGTGCATTCCACATTCCACTCTGTCCATTGCAGATAAGACAGAGCCCAGAGAAGCTGGCGGCTCTTCTGGACTGTGTGGATGTATGGCTTCTGCTTTGCATAGTAAAGCCTTAACTGGCGTCTGTGGATGCAGCGGCGAATGGTGTTCCTGTCCCAACTTTTTTGGAATGTGTTGCATGCATCGATTTCAAAATAAACGTTTATCTTAAAAAAAACTATGCAGTCGATTATGTAAAACATCAAATACCTTTATATGTCTTTATATGTTTTTTGTTTAAATACAAGTCAGAATACATTTACAAATCACTCCTCTTTGTTTTTATTAGCATTTTCCATACTGTCCCAATTTTTTTTGAATTGGGATTGTAGATGTAGCTGCAAGAAACATATTTTGTAATCAAGAGAATGGCTGCTACTGCAAACTGGCTCGTAGTAATATACTGAGCTACATAAACATCCCTGAGCTCTAACAGCTTCAGCAGTCTGTAAATCAAAGTGAAAGCCAACATTCAACTGTGTATTTGTTGTGTGGCTCATCTTCTTGCACCCACTGTAGGTAAAATATTATAAATGACCCGGAAGGTGGAGGAGCACAAGGTCTCGAACATCCACCAGCTCCGTGATGTCATCATGGAGGAGTGGAAGAGGACTCCAGTGGCAACCTGTGAAGCTCTGTTGAACTCCATGCCCAAAAGGGTTAAGGCAGTGCTGGAAAATAATGGTGGCCACACAAAATATAGACACTTTGGGCCCAATTTGGACATTTTCACTTAGGGGTGTACTCACTTTTGTTGCCAGCGGTTTAGACATTAATGGCTGTGTGTTGAGTTATTTTGAGGGGACAGCAAATTTACACTGTTACACAAGCTGCACACTCACTACTTTACATTGTAGCAAAGTGTCATTTCTTCAGTGCTGTCACATAATCAAATATTTACAAAAATGTGAGGGGTGTACTCACTTTTGTGAGATACTGTCTATGTATACACACACACACACACACACACACACACACACACATATATATATATATATATATATATATATATATATATATATATATATATATATATATATATATATATATATATATATATATATATATAATTTCCTTTTTTTCTTTTGTTCTTGGCAGTAGCTACTGTTACTGTTTATGCATATACCGTTGCTTGGGATTATAGCCTATGTATAGTATGTGTATGACTGAAAGCTGTATCTACTCACTATTGTTATTTCTTTGCATTAAATTTTCAATAAAAATTTAAATAAATAACTAAATAACTTACTGCACTCTATAGACCCTTTTCACAATGACATCAAAACTTCTGCCTTTCTGCAAAGCAGTGTATACGTACTTCCGTTTTACCTTACGTTGCCATAGTACCACGGGTGGCAGACCTAACATTCCACTTTTGACAACAAAACAGTTTTCTTGGGGCTAAAATGAAATGTTCTGGAGGGTGAGCAATCTTATATAAAAAATCACCAGTGTATATATGCATCATATCCTACAAGATGAAGGAGAAGCAGTGTGTGCTCGGCGATCTACCTGCGGCAAAAGCACAAGCGCCAATTAGTTTAGCTTAGTTAGCTTAGCCAATTAGCTTAGTTTATGGCCTTAGCGCATTTAAAGCCAAATAATAAAAATGTAACACATTCACTTTTTGTTGCAATTGAGCAAAATCCCAGTGTAGCTCCTATCTCAGCATCACCATCTGGGTGTCATTCACTATATGTTCGATGGTGACCGGGAGCCGGTCCGCAGCTCTTAGGTTCTTAGCCTCTGCTGCTCGTTCCCAGGGTGCCAAAGCAGCGACAAGCTGGACACTTCACCCAAGATAGGAGCTACACTGGGATTTTGCTTAATTGTAATTTAACTGTGATTTTAGCTAAGCTAAAGTAATACATTGCTGACTTTTATCTAACAATACACAATCTATAGACTATATATCTATATATCAATACACTTAGTGGCTTACACACTAAGCTTAGTGGTTAAGGCTCTGGGTTACTGATCGGAAGGTCAGGGGTTCAAGCCCCAGCACTGCCAAGCTGCCACTGTTGGGCAGTCACTGCCAAGCTGCCACTGTTGGGCCCTTGAGCAAGGCCCTTAACCCTCTCTGCTCCAGGGGCACCGTATCATGGCTGACCCTGCGCTCTGACCCCAGCTTCCTGACAGGCTAGGGTATGCGAAGAAAACAATTTCACTGTGCTCTACTACATAAGTAGTACTACTGCTTTCTTCACTGCTTTGAGTCGGAGCAACTTCCATTCTGTAATGGTCTATGGTGTAATATAGAGACTAGTGTCAATCTTATGCGGAAAGGGCCGGTGTGGGTGCAGGTTTTCATTCCAACCAAGCAGAAGCCACACCTGAATCTATTGAAAGCCAAGATTAACTGATTAAACAGGTGGAATCAGGTGTGCCTCCTGCTTGGTTGGAATGAAAACCTGCACCCACACCTGCCCTTTCCGCATAAGATTGCCCACCCCTGACCTAGCGTGTATGTAAATGTACTCATATCACTTGAAAAAGATTTTTATTAGGATTGCCTTTAAATTAAAATTTTATGCATTTTTGCAGGACATATGCTGAAAACTAGGGATGCACCGAATGTTCAGCAACCGAAATTATTCTGCCGAAAATAGCAAAAAAAGCACTTTTGGTGTTTGGCCGAATAAGTGAAAAGGCCGAATAAATTTTACCAAACAATGACATGTTTGATGACGCGACATAATAGCCTAGCAACCAGAGTGAGACGCGCGAATGTCACGACCTCAGTGAGGGGGCGCGCGTGTGCACGAACTACGTGCACAAGCTACGTGCACGAGCTACGTGCTCTTCGGATGTTTACTGTGGACACGTCCATTTGTTTTGTTTCTGTTCCGGAGCATGTTTCTGTCACGTCATGAGACGTAAGGGAGTAAAGTACGGAAGCAGGTAAAGACGTATATTTAAGGGCAGGCAGACAAATCGTAATCCAAAAAACTTAGTCAAGACAGGCAAAGGGTTATCGGGCTATCGGCAAACAGGCATAAACGGGGCAAAGCAGGAATAAAAGTTGCGGTCACAGAAAACAGGGTCAAAACACAAAACAAGAAACATGAACTAGTACTATGGACTGGGAGTGGAAAAACCAGCGGGGACTAAATGAACTAATCTATAGTTTAAACTAACTAAATCTATCAAGCAACATAACATTAACAACGTATCTAACTATACTATATCTACTATAATACTCCGTGAGGTGTACAGGGATGCGAGCGGTATATATCCCCAATATAATCAGCCGTATATAACTGAATATAACCATTTTGTGCACTTTTTAATGTACTTTTTGTTGTAGGCTACAGAGTGTTAAATTCTTTCAGCATTTAAGGCTATTCAAGGGGGCTCAAAGATGACCACATAAAAATATTTTTATTTTAGTAATTTATTTATTTAAAGTTATATTGTGCCTTATTGGTAGCCTATGCCTGCTGGAATGAAAAAAAAATGTTCAGTGTTAAATAAATATTTTGAAATTGTAGTTTTTGTAATTGATTTTTTCTTTGAATAGCAAGACAAAATAGTAAAAAGCACATTTTGCCTATTTCGTTTATGCAATGGTGAAAAAATGGCAAAATAAATGGAAAAAACGCGAAAAAACGTGTTCAGTATTTGGCCTTCGGCTTTCTGCCAAGTTTTTCATTATATTCGGCTTCGGCTTCTGCCAAGAATTTTCATTTCGGTGCATCCCTACTGAAAACACCTTTGTTTTCTAAATAATTTTTGACAAATTATGTAAATATTAAAAAAATATTATTCCACATTAATTTCCCTGTATATTATCAATAATAATAATAATAATAATAATAATAATAATAATAATAATAATAATAAATACCGTTTAGGCCAATTGACACAAACCAGTTACCCCACCTAACCAAGTTGGATCTACAAAGAACGTTTGTTGAAGAAAGAAATTGACACTGACAATTAAGCAAAACAGTTGTGTGTGTGTGTGTGTGTGTGTGTGTATGTGAAAACTACCTTTAATAGATTAATAGGTATTTTCAGTCCAAAAAATATTCATCCAATGTTGAGATTTTGCAGGTGATTGAGAATTGCTATTCCGGTTACTTTTAATCAAATTGGTTGTTGCATTATAGTGTAAATTGTGTCACTTTCTTGTATCTTAGTACATTTCCATCCTTACTCAATATAACCAACTGACCAAAGTCAACTGAATTATGGAAATATTATACAGGTATAATTTTAATGTGTACCACATATTAAGAGAATCATAATATATATGACACTTCAGCCTGTTACAATCCATTTTCTTTTTCTTCCTTTTTTTGTTCTGGCCAGCAGAAGTAGACAGCAGTTACTTTCATTTTGAAAATGCATGAGGACAAGCCATGAGATAAAGGCCTTTATAACACTTCTTTGGCAGGGAACTAGAAATTCTTCTTTTTGAATGATTTAATTTCATTTGCACTTTGCATTTACAAACAACTTTTCAAAGATTGTCAATCTTGACTATTGGTTAATATCAAGGTTATTGATTGCTGATAATTTATGGTTCACACTTATCTCATAAAAGAGCTATTCCACTCATTTCCCTAAAGATAAGGCTTGTTTTGGGAAGGTCAGAGTCCAAGAAGAAAATATTTTCTTAACTTTACAGACAAATCTGTGTGATGATGAAAAAGATATGATTTTTATCAAACCAAATATGAAGGTTAATGTTAGGGGAACGTTATGGGAACATTATAGGAACGTTAAGAGAATGTTAGTGACTTTTATTTTAATGATAATGTTTTAATTTCCAGAATGCGCATTGGACATTGTACATTAAATAAGTGTTTGTACAGAATAGGGACACATGAGAATGGTAAATGTGACAAATGTGGTCAAGACGAATCAGTAGAACACGTAATTATAACGTGATGAATATGAAAGAGCAGGATTTCATCTAACTGATTATTTGCTCTGGAAGTAAATAATGTGTCACTTCAGGTTTTGTTAGGAAATGGCCCAAAGCAATCAAGAATTTATCAATAATTATTTAATTACTTAAAATAAACAAGATTGATCAATAGAATGTTAGATAGGGTTTTTTCCTTTGCTTTTTATTTTCCTAACTTCCCAACATTTAGCGCGCCACACTCCAATCCAGTAGGTGGCGGGAATGCAGCATTTAAGTTGGATTACCAACTGCCATAAAACACCAGAAGAAGAATACACGCAGTTGAAGAAAACCACGTGTTTTTTTCCTCTCCATGTCTGTTCGTTTTAGACGCGATCTGGGTTAAAGTATGACAAATAAACGTCAAGACACGGATTTTAAGTCCCTCATACCAGAGAAGAAAGCTAAAGAATTTAAAAGCGACTTTAATGGGACTGTTTTTAAATCCATGCTAAAGGATCCCAGTAAAGCATTCAAGGGTAAGTGGATTGTTACGTAGTTAACACATGGTGTTATAGAAATTACCAAGCCGTTTTCTTTAAACATATCACCGGTTATGTAACCGTGTGTTATGTTAGTCGTCTTCGAAATGTGTAATGTCACAAATTGGTTGGCTTTATATTAGGCATTTGCAGCATATTCGGTTTTTTCTCAAAGAATGAAAATACAAAATGATAAAACGTGTGTTTATCTCTGAACTGGACAGGGAACTAACAACAATCGAAAATGTTTTAAAAACCTGCGACTAAAGCTCGCTGAAACCGTGGATCACCAGAGCTTTACATAATGGAGTCACTAAGGGACCGTGTAAAAATTGCACGACATGGACAACTTTGTAAGATGTTGTATAGAGCTGCAACAACTAATCTATTATGAAAATCGTTGTCAACGAATTTCATTATCGATTAGTTGGTGTGCTCACAGCATGGGGCACACTTATCCACTGCGTTACTGCTGTTGCAAAAACATGCATCGGAAATAATGGCAGAGTACAGACCAATGTTGTGTTCAAAATGACGTACTATCACTTACACGATACACTCTATTCTACCGTCTAGTGTATGAATTTTAGAAGGGTAATATCGTCTCAAGTGGAACACTGGTATAGCCAGTTACCCACAGGAATTTTTTTTCTCCCTTTTCTTCATCTTTGCAAGACATAATAAAACATTAAACAGTTACAAGGGTAAATTTTTATATATATATATATATATATATATATATATATATATATATATATATATATATATATATGTATGTGTGTGTGTGTGTGTGTGTATATATATAATATATATATATATATATATATATATATATATATATATATATATATATATATATGTGTATGTATGTATATGTATGTATATGTATGTATATATATAATATGTATATAAAAGAATTGAGGGTAAGAGCATATGAAATTGAATTGAACTAAAGCATACATAGGTTTGTAACAAAGTTGCATATTGCCTGCCTAGGGTCTTCTCTGACCCACCCTCAAACACTAGTTTGAAGAGTTTGGTTGGTGTTGTCGCCATGTTGAGAAGATGCTGTTTTCTGCACTGCAAAAGCAAAGCCACTTTGTATGCACTTCCAAAAGACGAGGACATGAAGAGTGGTGGTTAAAATTCACTTTTACAATTATACCACAGCAGTTTAACTCCAACCTTTTGTATTCCCATCATTTTACTACTGCGGAAGCCTCCAGAGCTGAAATTCAGATATGGTAATGGACGTTTCTTTCCCGCATACACGTAAGCTGTAGACCAATCACAACAGAGTGGGCCATCTGACCAATCAGAGCAGAATAGGCTCTCAGAAAGGAGGGGTTTAGAGAGACTGGATCCTTGATTGAACTGTTTCAGAGAAAAGGGCTGCAGTGTATATTATGAGAGAATTTAATGTATTATTTTGACCCTGGATGCATGTAAACCTATTGTTGGAGACCTCCAAAACAAAATCAGAAATGTTTAAAATAGCATAATTGGGGCACTTTTAACTTAAGTGGTACACCATAAAAGATTCTTGCAAGCAGTTAGGTTATTTGAATTATTTAGAAAATTCAAATATAGGTCAACATTTTTTTTTTTTATTTTTTATTTTTTTTTTTTTTTAACATAAAAAAGCTATTCATTTTTGTGGGGTTTTTTTTGTGCAAAAAATATTAAAAATAATTTTAGAATTTAAATAGGAAGCGTAATTTCAAGGAATCACCAAACAAATAAGTAAAAATTCTGTTTAATACAGCAGTTTGGGGATAATTTTTTTTTTTTTAAACAAAAAATCCAAAACAGCTTGCAATATACACAATTCCAAAATAAGTGGTCAATTGTTTCTTGAACGTGATAACAAAAGGAACACTTGGGTGAAAAACTGTTATTAAACTTTGCTAGTTTAAAATTTACAGGGTAACAGTTAGGAATAATCTTAAGAGAATTCAACAACATTGTTGGGCAGAAGAAAGTTATTATGAAGAAGCCACAATTCTTTCCATTCTGTCATTGAATTTATTATTCCAAAAACAATACAGCAGGTAAAGAGATCTGAGTTCTATTAAGAACCAATCTTGATTTTTATATTTTATTTTAAAAGCTACCACACACAAAAAGACATTATTCAAAGAATAAATTAAAGTTGTCAAAATTGGGAGGGGAGCACAAAAGGGCCTTTGGAACCAGACTTGAGTAATGATTTGACGCAGTCAGAAATAGTGCCAAAAATGATCGCATATTCTTTTGGGTGGACTGGAAAGGAGAATTCTTTCATAAGGTGTTCATAGGATAAGAGGGCACCCTGTTATGTAAGAGTTGATTTACTAATATATTCTTATCAAACCCTTTGCAAAGAAAAATAGATTTTTTTAAACCTTATTCTTATTATTCCATATGAAATTGTGTAGAAAAGTTATGGTTTTATATAAGGGAGCAAAATAATGCTTGTTTATGCAAACTGGATAAAGCTAAGGGAAGTTTTGAAATCTCATAGTTGCATCACAACAAAAAGTGTAGACATCCAACAGAATTAAAATGTTATTCGGAATAATGTTCCCAAGAGACTTAGGATTTTTTAGAAACTACTTTACCCACTTAACTTTGAAAGTTACATTCATGTGAAAAAATATGTACACCCCATGGAAATTGTTAACTTTTTTTTTTTTTTGGACAAGCAAACATTTGATCATCTTTGAAACACTGCCTATTAATAAAGTTGATATACAGTCCCTTGCAAAAGTAATTACCCCATTAGCATTTTTTCCTTTTTGTTGCTTTACAACCTGTAATTTAAATGGATTTTTATTTGGATTTCATCTAATGGACATACACAAAATAGTACAAATTGGTGAAGTGAAATGGGGGGGGGACTTGTTAAAAAAATTCTAAACAATTAAAAATGGAAAACTGGTGTGTATATTTGTATTCACCCCCTTTGCTATGAAGCCCCTAAATAACATCTATAGTTAATGATAATGAGTCTTTATTGGTCACAGCACAGTGAAATACATTTCTTCACATACCCCAGCATGCCAGGAAGTTGGGGTCAGAGCGCAGGGACAGCCATGATACAGCACCCCTGGAGCAAACAGTGGCAGCATGGCAGCACCAGGGCTTGAACCCCCAACCTTCTGATCAGTAACCCAAAGCCTTAACTGCTAAGCCACCACTGCCCCCAATAATTCAATAAAGTCCACCTGTGTATAATCTAAGTGTCACATGATCTTGGTATGTATACACCTGTTCTGAAAGGCTGCAACACTACTGTGCAAGGGACACCACCAAGCAAGTGGCACCGTGAAGACCAAGGAGCTCTCCAAACAGGTCAGGGACGAAGTTGTGGAGGAGTACAGATCAGGGTTTGGTTATAAAAAAATTCTGATACTTTGAACATCCCATGGAGCACCATTAAATCCATTATTAAAAAATGGAAAGAATATTGCAACACAACAAACCTGAAAAGAGAGGGCTGCCCACCAAAACTCACGGATGAAGGAGGACATGAATCAGAGAGGCAACAAAGAGACCAAAGACAATCCTGAAGGAGCTGCAAAGCACCACAGTGGAGATTGGAGTATCTGTCCATAGGACCACTTTAAGCTGTACACTACACAGAGCTGGGTTTTACGGAAGAGTGGCTAGGAAAAAAAGCTACTGCTTAAATAAAAAAATAAGCAAACACATTTGCTGTTTGCCAAAAGGCCTGTGGGAGACTCCCCAAAGATATGGAAGAAGGTACTCTGGTCAGATGAGGCTAAAATTGAGCTTTTGGCCATCAAGGAAAACACTATGTCTGGCACAAACCCAACACCTCTCATCATTCCGAGAACACCTCCCTACAGTGAAGGATGGTGGTGACAGCATCATGTTTTTCATCTGCATGGACTGGGAAACTGATCAGAATTGAAGGAATGATGGATGGTGCTAAATACAGGGAAATTCTTGAGGGAAACTTGTTTCAGTCTTCCAGAGATTTGAGACTGGGATGGTGGTTCACCTTCCAGCAGGACAATGACCCTTAGCATATTGCTAAAGCAACACTCGAGTGGTTTAAGGGGAAACATTTAAATGAATTTGAATGGCCTAGTCAAAGCCCAGACCTCAATCCAATTGTGAAAGTGTGGCATGACTTAAAGATTGCTGTAGACCAGCGGAACCCATCCAACTTGAAGGAGCTGGAGCAGTTTTGGCTTGAAGAATGGGCAAAAATCCCAGTGGCTAGATGTGCCAAGCTTAGAGATGTACCACGAGAGATTTGCAGCTGTAATTGCTGCAAAAGATGGCTCTACAAAGTATTGACTTTTGGGGCTGAATATTTATGCACGCCCAAGTTTTTTTTTTTTTTTGGTCTTATTTCTTCAAAGTAGGAAAAATGCTAAGGGGGTGAATACTTTTCGCAAGGCGTTGTACTTGAACAAAACCACAAGGAAAATTAGCCTTTTCATTTATTTAACAGAAATATCAATAGATGTGATATTCTTCTGCGGAAAAAGTAATTGTCCAAAAAACATGAAACAAAAAAAAATGCAAGGACTGAATCACCTACACCACCAACCATATTTCTTCCCCTTGTTTCCCATAAGAGGTCCTCACTGCAGCCTCTAGTACAATGACGTACTGGATTAGATCCACTATGTACTGAATGTTGTAACATACACCCTGACGGCAGACACAGTATGTCGCCAAGTAATTAATCTACACTTAGGGTTAAGGTTAACACATACAGTACATAGTAGATCTAATCCAACGTCATCGCATTACAGGCTGCAGTAAGGACTCACTTGTTTCCCAGCCGATGGCACATTATGTGAAACGCATGTAATGCTATACCGCTAGCTTTAGCAGAATACCTGTTAGAAAATCTTTTGATGTAGAAAATATGAATTTGACAGCTGAACACCGTGTAACGCCGACTGCAGCAAGCCTAATGTTTTGGAGAGTACACTTCAAACCGGAGGACTATGAAAGAGATTTCAAAGGCGGAGTTACTGGGTTTTCTGCAGAATAAGCTACAGAAGTAAAGTACAGAATGGAGAGCAGAGGAAAAGTCCTTGCCTGTTCAACCATACAAAAGGGAGACCCAACAAATATTTGTCTTAACCCATGTACGGGGGGGAATAAGTATTGAGCGCGTCAACATTTTTTTTCCGTAAAAATATTTCCAGTGAGGCTATTCGCATGAAATTTTCACCAGACATCTGCATGTGAGATGACATGCTTGGACTGTTACCCGCAGTTGTAGCAGTAACCACCTATTCTTACAGCCTACTTTATCACCCCCAGTTTAATGTTTATTATAACACTCCCCACATTCTTGAGCAAATGCCACAAATGAATTTTTCATTGTCGCTTTTTCAGTTGATGTTCTAATTGTAATGTGACTCATAATTCTGAATGCTTTACACTGTATTTCATCCTTGATATGTAATCTTTCTGTAAACATGTTAATAAACAGAAGTACAATGGAACAATGATGTATTTATGCTTTATAGTGTTCTGTAATATGTAACACCTTGAATTTGAACCTTATATCCATCACTTATAATAGCTTCTTTTTCTCTCTTAACTTCTAGCCTTGGAAACCTTCATACAAACTGCAAAACAACTTCCATGTGCCAACCTGTATGATGTAGTTGAGGGTTATATAAAAATATCAGCAGAATGTGCAGAAATATTGGCCTTACTAGAGGGGGACACCCATTCTGAGACCGAGGTAAGATAATCCACCAAAATATCTAATAGACCAGATAATTTCTCTTGGCAAAGGTGGTCAGTGTAATTTTTAGGGTAAGTTTAGCTCAAGTTTTAGGCTAATTATTGCCAAATATTAGTCTACTTGAGCTACAAAGTAGAAACAAGTACACCCCCATGGAAATTGTTGGCTTTTTTGACATATTTGACAAGCGAACATTTGATCATCTTTGAAACAGTGCCTATTAATGAAGTTGATCAAAACCACATGGAAATTTAGCTTTTAGATGTGAGATTCTTCTGTGGAAAAAGTAAGTACATCCTTGGCCTTCGAAACTAGTATTGCCCTCTTTAGCAGAAGTAACTTATTGTAGGCGTTTTGCATAATTGTCCACCAGTTTCAGTTTAACACATTGGCTTGCTGGAATTTTTGACCACTCTTCCATGCAATATTCTTTGAGTTGCAAGATGTTTGAGGGTTTTCTTGCATGTATTGCCCATTTTGAGTTCTCTCAACATTCAAATCTGGGCTTTGACATTGCCATTCCATAACCCATTCCTTCTTTTTGAGTCATTCCTTGTTGGATTTGTTAGTGTGCTTAGGATCATTATACTGTTGGAAGGTCCACTTTCAGTTCAACTTCAACTTTTAGACAGATGGCCTCACATTATCTTCAAGCACTCTTTATGATGTAGTATTCATAGTTGAATCAGTGAATGCTAGCTGTCCAGTCCGTGAAGTAACCCCAAACCTTAACATTTCCACCACCATGCTTTACAGATGGAACATGTGCTTCTCCTGAAAGGCTGTCTTTGGTCTGCGCTAAACATGTCTGCTGTCACTGTGGCCAAACAGCTTTTTGATTAGTCTGTCCAGAGCACATTATTCCAAAAGGCCTGGCCCTTGCCTGTATGCTCATTGGCAAGCTGTAGTCTTGCTCTAATGTTGTTTTTAGACAGCAAATGCTTTGTTCTGGCACACCTCCCATGCAGGTCAAATACATGCAATCTATTTCTGATTGCAGAAGCATGCACTTTGACACCAACAGCTGGAAAACTTGCTAGCAGATCCTGTGATGAAATTTTGGGGTTCTTGGAGACTTCTTTTTGCATCAGATGGTCTGCTATTGGGACCATAATATATATTTGCTGAGACGGTCAGTCCTGGATTAATTGGCCATTTCCTTACAGTTGACTGATGTATTTAAAATAACGTGAAGATCTTTTTACATCCCTTGCCAGACTCGGGCATCCACAGCCTTTTTTTTCGGAAGGCCTTACAGAACTCCTTTTTATTTTGTTAGTGGCAGTGGTGGCTTAGCGGTTAAGGCTCTGAGTTACTGATCGGAAGGTCGGGGGGCCAAGCTGCCACTGTTGGGCCCTTGAGCAAGGCCCTTAACCCTCTCTGCTCCAAGGTCAGCCATGTATCATGGCTGACCCCAGCTTCCTGACAGGCTGGGGTATGTGAAGAAAATAATTTCCCTGTGCTCTACTGTATATGTGACCAATAAAGACTCATTGTCTTTATTTATTTATTTATTTATTTTTTTTTTATTTTTTTTTTAAGATTTTGGCATGATAACACAACAAAGGGAAAACCAGACACTAGATGTGAGAGGTTTAAAGACGACCGGTTCCACCTGCACTCCCTAAGTAGGTTCCAGTTACTGGCACCCAATCTCGAACACCTGATTCTAATTTTATGGATTTGAAGGTGTCCAGCAACTGGAGAAGTCTCACTTACTTCTAGGACTAAGGTTTACTCCTATAATAATTATATTGCCGCGTAATCCAGTTGTGCTTGAGTTTCAATTTACGGACTGAAGACCATGCGTTCTGAAGGCCAATCTCCTTTAGGATTTTCTGGTAAACCTTGTTTCCCTCAATTATTGCACATTACCACCAAATTGCTTGACCATAGGTATGATATATTTTTGTGGAATTGTTTGGTTTACACCAGATGTAACAGGACCCCTCTCTTCCAAACGGTTCCACTTTCGACTCATCAGTCCACAGAACATTCTCCCAAAAGGTTGGAGGATCATCGAAGTGTGTTCTGTAATTTGCCAAATGAGCCTTAATGTTCACCTCAGAACTCTTCCATGGATGCTATTTTTGCCCAGTGTCTTTCTGAAAGTAGAATCATGAACAATGACCTTTATTGATGCAAGAGAGGACCTTTGATGTTGTCTTTGGTTCTTTTGTGTAGTATTTGCTGTACTCTTGGAGGAATTTTGGAAGATCGGCCACATCTTGGAAGGTGCACTACTGTGCAGAGTTTTTCCATTTCGAGATAATTGCTCTCATTTTGGTTCTTTGCAGTACCCGAGCCTTTGAAATAGCTTTGTAACTCTTCCCAGACTGATGTATTTCAACCACCTTCTTCCTCATCATTTCTGGAATTTCTTTCAATTTTGGCATAGTGTGTTCCTAAGGAAGACATTTTTACCAACTTCATGCTGTTCAAAAAATTATATTTAGGTGTTGATTTTGATTGAGCAGGGCTGGCAGTAATTATGCCTGGTTGGGTCTAGTCCAGCTGAACCCCATTATGAATGCGGTTTCATAAATTTGGGGAATTACTAATTATAGGGCAAGTACTTTTTCACACAGGCCTGGTTGGTATTGGATAACCTTTTTGCTTCAGAAAATTATATTATAACTTTAAAACTGTATTTTATGTTTACTCAGGTTGCCTTTCTTTTATCTTCGATTTTGTTTAAATTTCTGAACCAATTAATTATGAGGGACGCAAAAACGGAAGAAATCAGGATGGGGCAAATACTTTTTGCACCACTGCACTACTTTTTCTACGTGACTTTTTTTTTTTTGTTAATTTAAATTAAATACTACAAAATGTAAATTGTCATTTGCTAGTGTATCAACATATTAATTGGCACCATTTCAAAGAGGATCAAATGTTTGTCCAAATATGCAAAAAAGCCAACAATTTCCATGAGGTGTGCTTATTTTTTTCGCATGACTGTAAGTGACCACTCAGGTATTCAGGCCTTTTATATAATGCATCTTTTTCTTTGTTTAGCTGATGCTGATATTTCAGAGCTTGGAGTTGATTTTGCTGCGGACAGCAAGTGACCTTTCTCATTTCAATCTTATTGGCTCCAGCATTGTAAAGAAGACTGTTTCATCACACATGAAGTTGTTGCAGTCCACTTTGTGTTCAGGGAATCGTCAGTAAGTTTCAGTACTCTAGCCCAACTGCACAGCTGTTATATTAGTACTTTACTTTAAATGGCCTGCCCACAAGCAGGTTGAGTTGAATTTTCTAGTAAACAGTCAAACAAATTCTGGACAGTGCTGTATTTTTGTGAATTGAAATCTGGCAGTCAACTGTCGCAGCCAATATGGCTTAAACAGGCCCATGGACACATAATCCCTAACCAGTTCTCATTATGGACCTGTGGATGGTTAAATCTGAGATGAAACTAATTCTATTGATGCCTGTATCTTTGTTCATAAATATGACCCTGACGGGTGTATGTGTTTGTTTGTTTGTTTATTTATTTATTTTGTTCTGTGTGTACAGGCTTGTCCGACAGTGCCTTTGTTTGATGACTGTGATGGTGTCTCAGGGCACGGAAGCAGCCTGTGAAATCTTCAGCAGTTTGGTCTTCAACAAAACTCTCAGCAGTCTTGCTCGCATGAGAGACAGAACTGTGAGCTCTTAATTTAGATTATTTTCTGCCCATCTAGATTTAAATTGTAGACACATCAACTTTTTTATTTATTTTTACTTTTTTTTTTTTTACATACACTAGTGCTGCATGGTATGGGCAGTATAGAGTCATCTTTTGTAAATAAATTTAACACATTCCAGGTCGGAGATCACACTATGGCAAAAAGTATATGGACACCTAACCATTCCACCCATGTTTGCTTGTTGAACATCTAATTCCAATGTTTGTCTGCCTTTTCTGCTATAACTCTGGCTATGAGGATTTGCTTATTCAGCAACTAGAGCATTAGTGAGGTCAGCCACTGAATTCAGGCAAGAAGGCCTGGAACATAGTTGGTATTCCAATTCATCACGGAGGTATTCAATTCGGTTGAGGTTAGTGCTGGACGATATTCACAATTAATTTGGTTAATTCCATTGAATGATTTTACTCAATTTTCAAATGTGGTAATCGATATTGTACGTTTACGCTTACTTATTAGAAATTTTATTTAAAATGAAAGTCATTGTTAAAGCAATACGAACAAAAAAACCGCAGCCTTTAACTTGATAAAAACAGTTTCCCACAGAGCTTGCTCTGCCCCCAAGCAGTCACTCCAAACATGTGGAGTACTCCTGTTTTAGTCGCATTATCGATGTGTATTACAGACATATACACACCTTAACCCCTTTCGCCCTGACACTTGCGTTCATTCCGCTGGCGGAATGGAAAACGACTTATAGGACATTTTCAATTAGTATAAACAAATGAATTATTTTATCGCTGCAGTTCTGGTATAAGATTAGTCAGGACACTGTTGGCTTTCTGTGTGTACAGTTTTATGTCTGTGTGCTTAACTGCTGGTGAGCAGGGGGATGGGAAAGGGGCCGTGTTTGAGCTCCCTTCTGGGCAAACAATTTACACCTCTCCACGAAAACATTGAGACAGAGATAAATCGGAGAGCACGACTAAAGCTTTTTTGATAGTAAAACACCGTATACAACTGCCGCAATAAAATTATAACATTTAAACCAAAGATCTGACTTGTATAAACGTTTACTACCTTACATTACCTACATAGACGAAAATCCAGTTCGCATGCGGTTTTATAAATCATGCACATTTCCATCAGTATAAAGTCCATCAGCTTTATTGAAGAAAAGAAATGCAAAGTTCCATATTTAGTCACAAATGTCCTCTTCAAAATGCATTAAGTGTTATCCCACCCCTCTGGAAATTAGTAATTAGCCATAAACTAAACTGAGACACCATCTAAAAAACGCTAATCTGCTTTGGCTATGTTAACCCGGCTCCTAAATTTTAATCGGGCAGTCTAACTTGATTGACACCCACATGGACCAATTGTAGATATTTCTAGCTTTCAAACAAGCCCAAACTCGACATGATTGACCACTCAGAAGCTGAGAAAATCAAACCTGTAATCAGCACAACCAAACCTTTTACACGTGCGTCGAGTTGTGTCAGCGGGTACAGGCCAGTCAGCAGAGCGCTACAGGGCCATGCAGAGAAACTATCAGGAAATGGCAGCTCTGCTCTAGTGGTCTTCCTGCAAAACTTTATACAGCCGGTTTTTGCATGTTTGGCAGTTTTTTCTGATAGTTAGTTTTCTACTGGTTTTCGCTCAGCGTGTGATTTATCGCCGTCTTATAGAGGTGCTCCTGAAAAAGCCTGAATGAGTCACAGCTTCTGGAGCAGTTATTTCCGAGTCTTTTTTTTTTTTTTTGGAGGAAGACTATGTGGATTGAGTTGAGGGGCTCTATCTACCCCCAAAAGAAGTCAGAGGAGAGGGGTCACTCGTGTGTCTATCATTTGAGCCATTTGGAGAGCAAGTGCTCATTCACCTGGGGCTCTGGTACTATTTTTAATAAACATTATATTTTACAAGTTTATTTCAGACTTTTGTGTGTGTGTGAAATCACACATTGTGTAACAGAGTTCATGCTACTGCCATTTGTTTTCATTTTGTGCCATTTGGAGAGGTTTGGTGCCTTTTGGAGAGGTTATTTTGTGCCTTTTTTTAAAAAAAAAAGTGTTTTCTATTTCTAGAAGTCTGCAATTTTTAAAGACTTTGTGCCATTTTTATAAGCTTTGTGCCGTTTAGAGAGGTTTTATGTCATTTGGAGAAGTTTGGAGATGTTTGGTGCCATTTGGAGAGGTTTCGTGCCATTTTGGAGAGGTTTTAACCTGTGTTTGAATAACCTTACACACAATTTTAGTGGTTAGATAACTAGAGATAACTTCCTCATATTTTGTCATGGACAAGTACTTGGGGCATCTTTGAGACCAGGAATGGGGTTAATATCAACAGTTGCTGTGAAGATATAACATTTGTGTTAAAGTATATAATTTTTTTTATAATTAAAAAAAAAAAATCTGAATATATTGCCCCAGGTAGGCTAGGTAAAAGAAGAAATACTTGAAATAACTGCTAAGTCTTAAGTGTCTACTTTCATATGAGTCATTAACCATTACTGTGGTGTGTGATATCACAAAACAAATCAATGCTGAACACAGGTACCCCCAAAACAGACAAAAACGGCCAAAACAGACAAAAATTTTTGGCTACCAGTAAAAGAGCTTAATCACATTATTATTATTAATGTTTGGGACGCAGCCCACGGTTTCAAGCAGTCGTCTATAGTGGCAATAGTTTGGGGAAGACTCGCATATGTGTGAGATTTGTCAGGTGTCCACATACTTTTGGCCACACACTGTAGAAGTATTAATTGCAGGATTTTTATTAATGCTTTGATTCAAAGGGCCGACCAGACGTTCGCATGTCCTACATTCAGTTTGCCCTCTCTTTTCTGATGTATGGAGACACTGCAACTATAGTACATGTACTGGACACCAAAGGTATTATTTACTTCATGTAAGTGTGAAAAGTTACAATGTATTGTGGCTTGGCACTAACACTTTTTTTTTTTTATCGTTTAGATTTTCTGTCAGAAATCTTAAATACAGGGCTAAAAGAAGACAGGATATCAACAATCAGTCTGATACTATCTACCTTTCAGACTAAGGCAAGGCTTTTTCATTTCCATTTTCAGAAGCCTTTTGTATGTTGTGTATCGTGTTTTTACCTAAATTTTCTCTGTTTGTCTTTGCAGATTGTGCAAAATACTGCTGTGAGCAAAACTCAGAAGTTACATTTCTTCACTGCTTCCACTTTGACTCTGATTGCTTCTCTGTACAAATGGAATGGCACTGTGGATATAGCCACTGATCATAGTGTGGTAGGAATGGAATCTTATGAAGTCATGTTTTCTCTGTGGCATGTTTGCGCTCTTTCTGTCTGTCTCCTATTTGTAATACTGCTTCATTTTATTTCTTAGACTATGAATGAACAGGAAGGAGGAAGGCTTCTTGTGAGAGAGTCTGTTCATAGCTTCCTTCTTGACCTCTGCTGCTCTCGCAAACATGGTATCAGCTTCCATGACCCAAGTCTGGGGACAGCCGGAAGGTACTTGGCACCCAGCATCACTACCGATGTCCTCAAAAGTGCACTAAATCCATTTTACAGAATGACCTAATGCTTGCTTGTGAACAAACACGGTTTCCTCAGCTGTTTTAGTTGAATAATCACAACTTGCCCTGGTGTTGCTGATCTCTTGTTGGTGGATTTTGTATGGTTTTGCTTTTGCATTCAGTGTTGATTCTTAATGGGCCATATATCTACATGGGTGAATTTCAGTGCAGAACATGATCAGACTTATCAATAAGAACAACACAAAAAAAATACATGGAGGAGGATATTCCAGTAGACTTGCTGTTCATAAACCCCTCATTACAGAGACAAATGCACAGTTCAGTTCGACAGTTCAGTGGTTTTTAAACTAGGCATTGGTCTACAGAGATGTTGATAAAACTTCATATAGTTAGAAGAGTCATCCTTCACCATATACTCAAGTGGATGTGAGATGTACACCAAGACGCATAAATGACTCTGTTAATCAGTTGCCTGCTTAAGTGGAAATGGTCACTGCAAATCAATACAAAGTTTGTCTGATTTATCGCCTTAATCATATAATATATTTCTAATTACCTATGTCATGGGTAGGGCTGCACAATTAATGGAATATTGATCTCGACTACGATTTTGACTGCCCAAGATTACATGAACATGATCGACTGCGATATTGGCATTTAAAATTCGTCCTCGGCTCATAGAAAACTCAGCTTCATTTCAAATCAAGCGCTTCCTAAACTTGCAGCCAGTCACCGTAGAGTGGTGCAGGGATGACGTCATTTTGAATGCCAAAACCCGGAAACGGGTTTGCATTTTCGCACTCGCACTGCAAGCTTCGCTTCTGGTTTTAGAGGGTACTGCGTGCTCCAGCGCTTGCGCGAGGCAATATCATGACACTAACAAGTTGCTAAATCGGACCACAGACATTGTCAGGGACATTAAACGTCATCACGCTGAACAGGAAAAAACTTTGCAGATAAACTGGTTCAGGTATGCTTTGAAGATACATCCACAGAGTAAATCTTTATTGTGGAAAAGGTTTTAAATCAAGTTTGGAAAAGTTGTTGGAAGCTTGGTGATGGTCCGACCGTGGTGTAGTTCGTTTATAGCATACGGTTAGCTGTTTATTTCTGGCGATTGTATTTAGGCTTCAAACTTCATAAAAGTTGTGATCATTTGTGAAATTTATCCTGATGAACAAAACGCGTTGGTATTGTAAACTTTTGTTTGTCACAGAGCTTATTTTTTTGGTATAATCCAAAAGCCTATGTGAAAATCCTATTGGGCTTTTGTCGAGGGAACCAGTGTGATGCTAACGTCTGGGTTCCGGTACAAAATGACATCATCCCTGCACCACTCTGTTGGGTGACTTGGCTGCATCTCTTCTCCTGTAAACACTGTTATTGCCTTTTCTCCATAGGCCTGAATTTTTTTTTTATTTGTTTGCATATTGTTATTTGATCACATTTTCATTTGGTTGATGGCATTTTTATTTTTACTTATATTTTGGGTAGTTTTATTTATATTTTGCTTCTATGAGATGATGCACTTTAAGGATCAGTCTAATTTGATACAAAGATTTGTACATTAGAAAGAATGTAGCACAACATGGAGGTGAAGCAGTGGTCTGTTTATTTAAATGTGAAAGTGCAATAAAAATGTTGTTCCTAAAATCAATGAATAATCGTGATCTCAATATTGATCTAAATAAATGTGATTATCATTTTGGCCATAAACGTGCAGCCCTAGTCACTGGTTCTGTGAACCCTGGTAAGTACCAGAGGTGGTGGTGATGACCTGGATACCTTCTTGTGCATGTGTATCCTTATGCCGGGGACCTCCAACAAATTAATGTCGTGCAAATGGAGTATTTGCAATATATATTGCTGTTATACAGCCTGGAACATGCTTGCCAAGCAACTGGCTCAACAAAATCCCATGGTGGGAATAACCACTCCAATTCATTGGGCTGCTCTCAGGAACTTACTATTTTTCTAGTTAGTTAGTTGTGGTGACCAGATTGATCCACTCTTCCTGTTGCTAGGCAAGGCAGATAACTGCTCTGTGGCTGCGCACCATGACCTCAGAAGAAGAATTCGACACAGTGGAGGTTGACGAGAAGCACTGAAGGGGTTTTTTTTTTTTTTTTTTGTCTTCATTAGGTAATATTAATTAACTTGGTTGATTGGTTGGTTGATTAATAATTTTTCTTGCACAAAGATGTCTGTAGCCACGCGGAAAGAAAATAAGAGCAGTGAGTGACCGTACACTTTTATAGAGAGCCAGCGCTGGCAGAGGTTTGTCCAATCATGGTGGCAGAAAACTTTTATTACCTGAGCTGGCCAATGCCTTCTTCACCCCAGAGTTCAAACAAAGAAATTTTTGTCCCATTCAAAGAAACCTGAAAAGTAATATGTAACTATACTCCATTTTAACACTAATAAAAATTACTAACAAGTCATTCTTGAATATGCTGAGGCAGAACTGGAACACTTGTGTAATAGAGTGGGTGGTCAGTCCTCTGATGTGCAGTTAAAGTGTCCAGGAGAGCTAGGCCCTCAGTGTTTCTCGAAAGAGTGCGATGGCTCAACTTTTCTAGCTTCTCTGAAAAGGAAAGGCTTTGAGATCATATTTTACTGTCTGACTAAATTGCACACTGGTGGACTCAAACTAATTGTGAATTCTCATGGCAACTTTTGTAATATTTATATATTGGACAAAAGCTAACACTCATGTTCAGAACATTTGGTATCCCTTTGACTAAGATGGTTCTTTTTATTCTCCCCGTTCTCATACTGTAATTTGCATGGCTTCTTTGACTAGGTGTAAATGTGATGAAAGATGTGTGGGGAACTTTTTGTGCTTGATGATTTGAGATTTCCGGAAACCCCACTATCACATTAATTTGACAGTTTAGTCATTGCAGTTAAATGCATTTTTTTTCCCTTTATAAAAGACAGCTCTTGTTTTTCCAGAGCTGGGAATATTGTCCTGCTACAGTTTGTGGTGAGCCTTAAGCAGGCCATTGAGGATCAAAAAGTGGCTGAGCTGCTTGTCAGCATTTTGAAGTGCAACCCTGATATTCTGCACCGTTACTTTATTGAAACACATCTCTGCTTCACTCCGCGCATGAAAGGAGCCTGGTTGGACAGCATTGCACTACTCAAGAAAGTGAGTTCTCTGCCATATGGGAAAGAGTTGAAGTATACTATAAATGTGCTGCATGACTGACATTTTAACTATTCTTATTTGTCTTTTTCCACATAGATCTATCAGTCCCAGCCTGAGGTGTCCCAGGCATTCCAGTTGCAAGAGGTGGTTCCTGTCCCTCGTTTCCTCAGCATGGTTCTAGTTACCTCTCTCCCTCCAGTCTGCAACAAGTCCTTTTTCAATCAGGGCCTCAAAGTGAGTTACATTTAAAGGAAACTCCTATCCTAAAATGAATTAAATATGTTTATATTGAAATATTTGTGTTGCGTGTAATGATTCTAGTTCTTATTTGTTGGTACTGTAATTTTGTTATTCCTGTGAGACGTTTGCAGTTGTCTGCTGCCAGAGGGACAATTTTAGTGAAGTTACAATGGTGTTTAATAGTTTAAGGTTAATGTTTTTAACCTTAAACATAATGGATAATGGTCAGTGTGACAATTTCCTGGGTGAGTTGGGAATGAGGAGACTTGGGACAACTCAAATAGATTATATTTAATTCTTTTCTTTACTTTTGCATTTCAGCAGTTTTATAGCAAACACAGGGTTTTGTGCTGCTCAGCTCTCTCTCTCCTATGGGTCTCATTCCCCCCCCATCTTTGCCGCCACTCACTGAAACATAGAACATAGCCAAATTCTATGCCCTTCATTCACAAACCAGCGCTCAACCACGCCCCACTTCCACAGTAAGGTTTCATGCTCACTATTTCCCACGGACATATAAATTAGAAAAAGTAATGGAAACCGGAAATTTCCAGAATTATATGCAGCTATATGATGCAGAGTAGAGACTCTGCTTCGCTAGTTAGCAGTCTATGAGATGACCAGCAAAATGGTTTTGATGGCAGTATATAGTCAGGTCCTTAAGTATTTGACCACTTTTGAAATGAAGCCATCAAGATGCGATTGAAGTGTAGACTTTCAGCTTTAATTCAAGAGGTTTAACAAAATATTGCATGAACAGTTTAGGAATTACAGCCGTGTTTTTTTTTGTGTTTGTTTTTTGTTTTTTTTAAATACATTTTCACAGGCTCAAAAGTAAATGTACAATGGACTGATTTCATGGCTTGTTTTCTTGTTATTTCAAGACTATTTAACGAGATTAAAAGTCTGGAGTTGTTTCAAGTGTTTAATTTGTATTTAATAGCTGTTCATGAGAACTCTCAATATGCAGTACAAAGAGTAGTCGTGGCATGTGAAGGGGTCCATCATTAGGCTGAAAAAAACAAAACGGACCTAATGGAAAGATGACCGAAACATTCAGAGTGGCCAGATAATCAATTTGGTCATTCTTAAAAATAAGGAATGCAGACCAAGAGGCCTTGAGACAGCTAAAGTGGATGATCACCGTATTCTTTCCTTGGTGAAGACAAACCCCTTAAACATCTAGCCTAGTCAAGAACATTCTAAAGGAGGTAGTCACAACTACAATCAAGAGAGGTCTTCATGAATGTAAATACAGAGGATTTACTTCAAGATTCAAACCACTGGTAACACTCAAGGACAGAAAGGCTAGATTAGAATTTGCTAGAAAACATCTAAAACAGCCTGCTGAAGAAACTCAGCTTTTGGTGATGTCCATGGGTTTCAGAGTTCAAGCATTTATTGACTGCAAAGCATTTGCATCCAAGTATTAAAAATAATCCAATATGGTGCTGAGTGGCAGTCTTTTGCAGCACTCCTGGAGTTTCTTTGCTTTTATTGGTTTTGCCATTTTTTTTTGTACTTTTTGCCTGTTGATTTAACAGGGTTACCACTCACTATGGTTCACACATTTTTATTATGTTTTTATGGTTTTTCTGCTGTTTTCCTCACTTTTTCTGGTTGGGGGTCATGTCGAGCAGAGTGGTAGTGTTTGTGTATGCACGAGACCAGCTGTTTGTACTCTCCCAAACAGCGCTTCCGCCCTGGAGCCAGACCTGCAATCCCAGTGGAGCTCAGGAGGAGACACCGGGGGTGCAGAGCAGGAGGAGGAGATTTAAACAATCGGTTCGGTCCATCATCATGGGGAACGTGAGATCTTTGGGAAATAAGATAGACGTGGTGTGTACACTGATTCGGACCCAAATGGAGTATGTGGAGGGTAGTATTTTGTGCTTCATGGAGATATGGCTGCACGTGGACTTCCTGGACTATAGTGCCATCGTCAGCTGACACAGGATGCGGCATGTGACGCAATACACTCCACTGTTGCTAAGTAACAGTCTCAACACCCCAAAGATATTGTGGCCTTTTGCTGGAGATTTGTAAATGTAAATCTGGATTCCACTCTCTCATCTTTCCACCACTTTGTTGCCTCTCTGCATTGTTGACTGCATTAACAGAACACTGGACCTTTTGCATGCAGATGCTAAAGAAGCATACAGAGGCACTGCGTGACCCCACTCGGTAGATCAAACCATAACCTCGTCTTGTTAACACAATACATTCTTGCAGTTTGAAGGTAGTCCGAGTCCACAAGGACTGTGAGGAGGTGCACTCAGGAGTCCAGTGAGGCCCTGCAGGACTGCTGTGAAACTACAGATTAGAATGTGCTATGCAAGCCACATGGGGATGATGTAATATTATCGACTGCGTCACAGAATACAATGATTTCTGTGAGGATGCCACCATCCCAACCAGGATTCTATGCAATTTTCCCAATAATAAGCCTTGGATCACCAGTGACCTGAGGTATCTGTTGAGTAAAAAGAAGAGAGCCTTTAGGTCTGGTGACAAGGATGAGCTGAAAAGGGTATAGCATGACCTAAAGGTGAGACTGAGAGAGTTAAAGGACTCTTGCAGAAAGGAGATGGAGAATGAACTGCAGCAAAACAATATAAGGGATGTGTGGTTGGGCATGAAGCAGATTATAGACTTCAACATCAAAGACCATCAGCGGGGGAGGGGCAGAGTCAATGAGCAATTTTTTAACTGGTTCAGCACAGGACCCCCTAGTTGCACCTCCCCATACTGGACCCGTCTTAACATATGAAAAACCAAATCAACCTGTGCTTTGCCCCCACCCCCACTTGCTGAGCATCCCTGATAACAACCCCCCAACTCCAATCTCCATAGGGATGACCACTCTTCCCTGCATGACTGTGACGATTGGCCAGGTTAGGAGACAACTGATCGTATCAGTCTCAGGGTTCTGAAGTCCAGCTGTCTGGTGTAGGACTAAAATATTAAGGGTTTATTACTTAGCCCATTGCTCTCCTATAACCAGAGACGGAAATGGGTGCAGCCGAAGGTTGAATGCGTGTTTTTTAATTTGATTTAAATGTCGCCATTTAGTACATTTTCTGACTCCAAAAGATAATCTTCTAGTTACATTTACAGCATTTGGCAGATGACCTTATCCAGCGCGACTTATATTTATCTCATACATCTGAGCAGTTGAGGGTTAAGGGCCTTGCTCAAGGGCCCAACAGTGGCAGCTTGGCAGTGCTGGGGTTTGAACTCAGTAGTTTTTTGCTACTCCAGTTTTTTTTTCCGATCACCACCAGATTTGGGCACTTCATCTTCAGAGTAAGCCTCTCAAAATTTATCTAAAGAATTTTTAATATTCCAAACGATTTGTCCATAATGGGCCAACAAATCTGACGGCAAAGCTGCCAATCAGGTGGCCAAGTTAGAGATTTTAATTTAGATCTAACAACTATTATTGAGCTAACATTCCTAATCTTATTTGGAACACTGTTCCAGAGGTTAGGGTGTATCTAGGGGACCCCCCCCCCCCAGCTAAGCCATTTGCCACATGACTGGCTGATTGGATGAGCAGGGTACAGATGTTCTATGTTTAACTAATTTACTAATCATGTTAATCTTCAACAGTTACCCAGTGTGGTGGGGCAGCATGCTACACTCACTGTGATAGCTTTTATCCTAAGAAGAGCTCAGAAGAATATGGAGCACAGTCTGAAGAGTCCAGTGTTTGATAGTTTTGATGCCCACAGTCTCAATGCCAAGGAAGAGTTTGCACAGCTTTACAGGGAAGCGCTGAGTAAGGTGTGAACAGTCTCAGAAAGGATATAAAGCAAACAATGGGGAATGTAATACAAAGCAAGTAAACACGTAGACACATTGAAGGCATTATTCTACTTTTTCCACAGGTTTTACCAGACATCATGTCCATTGTATCAATTTGGCAGTCACTGTCAAAGAATGAGAAAAAGGAGGATGAGGTACAGATGGCAAAACTAAAAGCAGAGGAGGTTAAAACTCAAGAACATGGTAAAGCACTGTGCATTTGTTGTTTTTACTGTGCATAATTGTGTTGATTTTATTGAAGTAACTATCATATGTACTGCAGGTGATGAAAATCAAAAGCTGATCTTGTTTAAGGCTCTGCTACTGCAGGTGATGTGCTTATATCATAAAGTTGTTCCACACCTGGTTACTGAAAGCAAGTTTGATTTCAGTAAACTGTTAAAAGGTGAGTTCTCACCACTGCTCAAGTTTTCTTCTTTGTTTGGGCTTAAAGGGAAACAAAAGTAGGAAAAGGGGCTTTCGTAAAGCATTCTACAGCAATATATTTAGCTATTCTTTAATGAAAAAAATTATATTTTGAAAATAAATTTTTGTTTTCATCACAATGCAAATTCACAATATACCTGGACTGTGCCATCCCCTAAATGTTCCAATCAGATATGATGTGACCTTGTTGGCACAAATTCCTCTTTTGGTACCTGTTTGTTTATATAGAAATTACCCTATAGTCAGGTGTGAATTTCCTAATTTTCTCATCGCAGAAGTTAACTGTATCTGAGATGACTGTGTTGTTTTTTTTTTTTTTTTTGGTTGTCAGACCAAATATTGACTTTTAGTCACTTTGAGCTTATAGAACATCCCATTCTGAAACCATGGACATTAATATGGCATTGCCCCTTCCATCCTCCCTTTGCGGCTTTGACAGCCTCTTCTCTCCTGGAAAGGCTTTCTACAATATTTTGAAGTGTCTGTGGGAACTTCTTCCCACTTCATGAGGCTCCCGGCACACAGTACTTGTGCTGATGTTGCATCCAGAGGCATTTTGGAGCTCTGTAATGAGTGATGCAACAGGGGATAGGTAATTTTTACATGCTCTGCTCTGTGAGTTTTATGGTCAACTGCTTTGTGGCTGAGCTGTTGTTGTGTCTAGACACTTACATTTTACAATAACTGTGACTGAGCTCTTCAGTAAGACACATTCTACTGCCGGTTTTGGTCTGCAGAGATTACATGGCTATGCATGGGATTTTTGCACCTGTTAGCAATGCTAGTGAATTCCTAAACTCAATAAATAGGAGGGCTGTCCACATACGTGTGTGTACTTACTGAAAATATTTGAATGAGAAGGCCATTTATTTTTTTATTATATTTTTTGCTATAAACTGAAGACATTTGGGATTGAGAGCAAAAGAATGAGAGGATGTATCAGAATTTCAGCTTTTATTTCACGGTATTTATATCTAGATGTGTTAAACAACTTCAAGCATGGCATCTTTTGTTTGAACCCACCCATTTTTCAAGTGAATGAAAAATATTGGAACATGTGACGGATGTCTGTTGCCTAGTTGTGCCTTGTTATATTGATTGTTTAAACAATTAATAGCTCTGAATGTCTACTCTTGTTTTGAGCCCTGGGTTTTGACTGAGAAGTCTGCATTTGTTGGTTAAAAAGGATCAACCAACCATGTATGTATGTATGTATGTATGTATGTATGTAGTCAAAAATTATTCAGAAAACAAAGGTGTTCTCAGTAGGGATGCACCGACATGAAAATTCTTGGCCGAAGCCGAATATAATGGAAAAACTTGGCAGAAAGCCAAAGGCCAAATACTGAACACGTTTTTTTCCATTTATTTTGCCATTTTTTCACCATTGCATCAACGAAATAGGCAAAATGTGCTTTTTACTATTTTGTCTTGCTATTCAAAGAAAAAATCAATTACAAAAACTACAATTTCAAAATATTTATTTAACACTGAACATTTTTTTTTCATTCCAGCAGGCGTAGGCTACCAACAAGGCACAATATAACTTTTAAATAAATAAATGAGTAAAATAAAAATATTTTTATGTGGTCATCTTTGAGCCCCCCTTGAATAGCCTATGTTAGGCCTATAACTGACTGCTGAAATAATGTAACACTCTGTAGCCTACAACTAAAAAGTGCATTGACAAAAGTGCAAAAATGGTTCTATTCGGTTATATACGGCTGATTATATTGGGGATATATACCGCTCGCGTCCCTGTACACCTCGCAGAGTATTATAGTAGGTATAGTATAGTTAGATATGTTGTTAATGCTATGTTCTTTTGATAGATTTTGTTAGTTTAAACTATAGATTAGTTCATTTAGTCCCCGCTGGTTTTTCCGCTCCCAGTCCGTAGTACTGGTTCATGTTTCTTGTTTTGACCCTGTTTTCTGTGACTGTGACTCTGATTCCCTTTGCCTGTCTTGACTAAGTTTTTTGGATTACGATTTGGATTTGTCTGCCTGCCCTTAAATAAATAAGACTTGACCTGCTTCCGTACTCTACTCCCTTACGTCTCGCGACGTGACAGAATACTCCGGAACAGAAACAAAACCAACCCACGTGTCCACAGTACACATCCGAAGAGCACGTAGCTCGTGCACGCACGCGCGCCCCCTCATCGAGGTCGTGACATTCGCGCGTCTCACTCTGGTTGCTAGGCTATTTGGTCGCGTCATCAAATGTCATTGTTCAGTCAAATTTATTTGGTCTTTTCACTTATTTGGCTGAACACCGAAACCGTTGTTTTTCGGTTGCCGAACATTCGGTGCATCCCTTTAAAAAAAAATTATTTAAAAAAATTATATTTATCTTATATATATATATATATGTGTGTGTGTGTGTGTGTGTATGTATATACAGTATCTCACAAAAGTGAGTACACCCCTCACATTCTTGTAAACATTTGATTATAACTTTTCACGTGACAACACTGAAGAAATGACACTTTGCTACAATGTAAAGTAATGAGTGTACAGCTTGTGTAACAGTGTAAATTTGCTGTCCCCTCAAAATAACTCAACACACAGCCATTAATGTCTAAACCGCTGGCAACAAAAGTGAGTACACCCCTAAGTGAAAATGTCCAAATTGGGCCCAATTAGCCATTTTCCCTCCCCAGTGTCATGTGACTTGTTAGTGTTACAAGGTCTCAGGTGTGAATGGGGAGCAGGTGTGTTAAATTTGGTGTCATCGCTCTCACACTCCCTCATACTGGTCACTGGAAGTTCAACATGGCACCTCATGGCAAAGAACTCTCTGAGGATCTGAAAAAAAGAATTGTTGCTCTACATAAAGATGGCCTAGGCTATAAGAAGATTGCCAATACCCTGACACTGAGCTGCAGCACGGTGGCCAAGACCATACAGCGGTTTAACAGGACAGGTTCCACTCAGAACATGCCTCACCATGGTCGACCAAAGAATTTGAGTGCACGTGCTCAGCGTCATATCCAGAGGTTGTCTTTGGGAAATAGACGTATGAGTGCTGCCAGCATTGCTGCAGTGGTTGAAGGGGTGAGGGGTCAGCCTGTCAGTGCTCAGACCATACGCCGCACACTGCATCAAATTGGTCTGCATGGCTGTTGTCCCAGAAGGAAGCCTCTTCTAAAGATGATGCACAAGAAAGCCTGCAAACAGTTTGCTGAAGACAAGCAGACTAAGGACATGGATTACTGGAACCATGTCCTGTGGTCTGATGAGACCAAGATGAACTTATTTGGTTCAGATGGTGTCAAGCGTGTGTGTCGCCAACCAGTTGAGCAGTACAAAGACAAGTGTGTCTTGCCTATAGTCAAGCATGGTGGTGGGAGTGTCATGGTCTGGGGCTGCATGAGTGCTGCCGGCACTGGGGAGCTACAGTTCATTGAGGGAACAATGAATGCCAACATGTACTGTGACATACTGAAGCAGAGCATGATCCCATCCCTTCGGAGACTGGGCTGCAGGACAGTATTCCAGCATGATAACGACCCCAAACACACCTCCAAGACGACCACTGCCTTGCTAAAGAAGCTGAGGGTGATGGACTAAACCCTATTGAGCATCTGTGGGGCATCCTCAAAAGGAAGGTGAAGGAGCACAAGGTCTCTAACATCCACCAGCTCCGTGATGTCATCATGGAGAAGTGGAAGAGGACTCCAGTGGCAACCTGTGAAGCTCTGGTGAACTCGATGCCCAGGAGGGTTAAGACAGTGCTGGAAAATAATGGTGGCCACACAAAATATTGACACTTTGGGCCAAATTTGGACATTTTCACTTAGGGGTGTACTCACTTTTGTTGCCAGCAGTTTAGACATTAAGTTTTGTTGAGTTATTTTGAGTTGACAGCAAATTTACACTGTTACACAAGCTGTACACTCACTACTTTACATTGTATATGTGTGTTTATTTATATATATATATATATATATATATATATATATATATATATATATATATATATATATATATATATATATATATATATATATATATTACACATATTAAACACATGTTGTGTGTGTGTGTGTCTATGTATGTGTGTATATACAGTATGTGAGCGTGTGTGTATATGTATGTGTATATATGTATGTGTGTGTATATATATATATATATGTATGTGTGTGTGTGTGTGTGTATATATAAATTAGAGTGAGAGAGAGCGCGAGAGAGAAAGAGAGTGTATGTATACATAATGTATGTGTGTGCATATATATATAAAATATGGATTTCTGAAAGCTAAATAAAGAATTAAAATTAACCTGCAGCAGCAAATCAGTTCTGTAAGTATTGGAAACAACAAAATGTTTGGTGTTCCCTCCAGTTTTCTTCTATTTCTCAGCTCAAATTGTTTACCTTGATGTTTTTGTATTCACACAATCACACTGAAGACCCTAGGGAAAACCAAACATTTTGTTGCTTCCAATACTTACAGAACTGATTTGCTGCTGCAGGTTAATATTAATTATTTTTATTTAGCTTTCGGAAATCCATATGGATGTAGATTTAGATCCCTAATCAAGTCAGAGGTAAACGGTGACAAGGGGGAAAATTCCCTGAAATGACATGAGGACGAAACCGTTAAAGGAACCAAAAGGGCACCCATCCTTTTCTGGGTGACAATGGATAGTACAATTATGAGTCATCACTTGTCCACAACTTTATACTGTAGTCAATCAATACTGAGCATTTTGAAAAGATCTTCAGTATAAGCATAAGCCATTTTTTATTTCATTAGTGCTTTCATGTTGAGTCTGTAGTATCCATTGAATACTGAATGAGATTTGAGTGTAAACTATGTGCAGTCTTTAGGCTGTCCACGTCAGACCATCCACTACAGTCTCATGGCAATCTTTAGGCTACCCATGTGGGGTCATCCTCAGCAGCAGTGACTGGTCCCTGCTAGCTGACAAGTTTTTTTAAAATAAACTTTTCTCAGTTTCTAAATGACAGTGTTTTGTAAGCATTTTTCCTAACTAGAGTTCTTTGAAACTAAACTTCACACACTGTATAGCAGTTTCTCTGTGTTGTTCTACAATGCCCGCCACAATCACAGAATTTCACTGGTATTTTAAGATTATGTGGTCAGTCAACAGATGGCACAGTCATGTCTACTTTGTTTTGTTCTCTTTTTGTGTTTTGACTGGTTTATTCAGTGTACAAAATACTGAGTACATTTTACCAACTTTCTGCTATCGTCATTGAAATGACATTCAATTTGAATAATGATTGGCATGTTTAGCAAAATATACATAACCAAATATTACAACAATTTTTTCTACAGCTTTTTCTTGTTTCGTTAAAAAGCGAGTTTATCCAAATACAGTTTTCTTAAAGGCCTTAAAGTTTCTTTATGTTCAATCTAACATTTGATTATAATGATTAATAAGCAAAATATGTATCTGCAGTTCTTTTTGTAAATTGTTCACCCTGTAACCAATCATACCATATTGAATGTAGTTTTTATCTTTTGCAGGCATTGTTTCAGAGAAAGGAATGAAAGAGGATGTTCCTCCCATCCTGCAGTACCAAGTATTGCAGCTAGCGCTGGAGCTGCCTGCTAACAAGTTTACTTGGTTCCGCTTTCAGGTATATTGGGTATACCCTATGGATGTATTTGGCAGACTATTTTCAAAACTGTAGTCACTATGTACTGTAGATGGTTTAAGTAATTAAGGTTAAGTAATACTAATTGTAGCTGCCCTGGCCACAGTTAACCAGGTATGTAAGCATTTTTAAAGGGTACCTAAAAAAAAAAAAAGAACTGGGAGATTCTTTTGATATTGGCATGGACATAGACAAACTTTTTTCTTGAAGCAGAGGTAGTTTGAGTGGAGATCTGTATTTGCAACACAGTCAGCACTAATCAGCACTGGCCGGTGCATGCCTTGTCTGTGAAGTAGGAGGGGTCACCCAGAGAAAGATGCAAATACATTTACAAATACTCAAAAATAAAATAGGAGACCATTTTATAAAGTCTATTGTGCTTGTGCTCTTGACAAAATGTTGTGCCCGCTGTCTATTAATGGAGTTACCATGGTAACAGACCTCCATGACAGTAAAAATTAAGTTAATGAAAAAAAAATAAAAAATTATTAAAATCATAGCAAGACACTAGTATTTCCATACAAACACCTGTAAACATGTTGGGTGATGTTAGTGTTAATTTTGTCAGTTTTTAATTTAGTCCTAGTCCTGTGTCTGCACATGATAGTTTTTTTTATCATATTTAACCCTATCCTTTTTTTTAGTGAAGTTTTAGTTGACCAATAGTCTGGGCATTTTAGTCTTATCAGATCTGCTGTTGCTTAACAGTAAGCCCAAATCAGCTGTGCATCTATATACTTAGGATTTGTTGTTTGGGCAGTTGTTCAGTTTAAGATACTATTTTTATTGCTGCTTTTTTAAAGAATGTGTTTGTATTTAAATACCACACCTGTGAGATTGCAGTATGCCTACGTTAAAACAGTCATATACAGTAGATCTATCAATCTATCTATCTCTACACACAGAGATATCCAAATAAGCTTCTATAGAAAAAATATTCACACACACATACAGTATCTCACAAAAGTGAGTACACCCCTCACATTTTTGTAAATATTTGATTATATCTTTTCATGTGACAACACTGAAGAAATGACACTTTGCTCTAATGTAAAGTAGTGAGTGTACAGCTTGTATAATACTGTAAATTTGCTGTCCCCTCAAACTAACTCAACACACAGCCATTAATGTCTAAACTGCTGGCAACAAAAGTGAGTACACCCTTAAGTGAAAATGTCCAAATTGGGCCCAAATGTCAACATTTTGTCTGGCCACCATTATTTTCCAGCACTGCCTTAACCCCCTCGGGCATAGAGTTCACCAGAGCTTAACAGGTTGCCACTGGAGTCCTCTTCCACTCCTCCATGACGACATCACGGAGCTGGTGAATGTTAGAGACCTTGTGCTCCTCCACACACACGCCACACACGCTTGACTCCGTCTGAACCAAATAAGTTTATCTTGGTCTCATCAGACCACAGAACATGGTTCAAGTAATCCATGTCCTTAGTCTGCTTGTCCTCAGCAAACTGTTTGCAGGCTTTCTTGTGCATCATCTTTAGAAGAGGCTTCCTTCTGGGACAACAGCCATGCAGACCAGTTTGATGCAGTGTGCGGCATATGGTCTGAGCATTGACAGGCTCACCCCCCCACCCCTTCAACCTCTGCAGCAATGCTGGCAGCACTCATACGACTATTTCCCAAAGACAACCTCTGGATATGACGCTGAGCATGTGCACTCAACTTCTTTGGTCGACCATGGTGAGGCCTGTTCTGAGTGGAACCTGTCCTGTTAAACCGCTGTATGGTCTTGGCCACCGTGCTTCAGCTCAGTGTTAGGGTCTTGGCAATCTTCTTATAGCCTAGGCCATCTTTATGTAGAGCAACAATTCTTTTTTTCAGATCCTCAGAGAGTTCTTTGCCATGAGATGCCATGTTGAACTTCCAGTGACCAGTATGAGGGCGTGTGAGAGCGATGACACCAAGTTTAACACACCTGCTCCCCATTCACACCTGAGACCTTGTAACACTAACAAGTCACATGACACTGGGGAGCGAAAATGGCTAATTGGGCCCAATTTGGACATTTTCACTTAGGGGTGTACTCACTTTTGTTGCCAGCGGTTTAGACATTAATGGCTGTGTTGAGTTATTTTGAGGAGACAGAAAATTTACAATGTTACACAAGCTGTACACTCACTACTTTACATTGTAGCAAAGTGTCATTTCTTCAGTGTTGTTGCGTGAAAATATGTAATCAAATATTTACAAAAATGTGAGGGGTGTACTCCCTTTTTTGAGATACTGCATATGTATATTTTGTGTGTCTGTGTGTGTGTGTGTGTGTGTGTGTATATATGTATGTATGTATGTATTTATATATGTATATATATAATATTAATTATAATATATAGCTTCATCAATTCCATAGTTGCTTTGTACATTCAATTTGTTCAGCTCATTTTCTAGTTATAAAATTAACTGCACAAAATGAGCACTGATGCACTTGAACTCTGCCTTTTCAGACCCCTTTTGCTGAAACATTCTAATAGTGTTTTGGGTACCTGGATATTGACATCTTCCACTTTATACGTAGCATTAACGATTAAGCATTGCTGGGACAAACTGCGCTCTTTCGTTTCTAAACTTTTATGGAAAGGAAAGAAACATCACACAACTCAAAACCCTTCAATGTTACAAAACATTTGGAGGTCTTGCCATACCTAATTTTAAGACTCAATTTTGGCCATTTACCTTGCACAGCTTTTGACATAATTTAATTCAAGGTCTAACTTGGTCTACAGTCTCATGTAGACCAATTGAAGAAAATGTTGCTTTACTCAACAGGTTACAAGATATAATTTTTCAGCTAAACCTTTTAGAAAGAACCAAGATACACCAATTTCCCATAGTTTCTTGCTTGCCAGGGTTGTCCTCTCTCGCCAATCTTATTTGCTTGAACTTCTTGCCCAGAAAATCCTACAACACCCCCTAGTGCACTCTGTTACCATTTGTAATATGGTCTTACTGTGTCTAAAAAGATGTTGACCATGTGTTGGCAGTTTCCTCAATAATTGGCTTGTCACACTGGATCAATTAATTTCAGAGAAAAGACTGTACAGGCCTGCCACACTTACTAATGACAGAGTGTAGTGACCGTAATATCTATAGTTTATCTATTTCATTGGGGAGCAGTCTGGTTTTGGGTGGGATTGGGTAGTTGAGCAGTTACCTTTAGGTGGGTTGGGAAATAACCCTAAAATGTTATCATACTCTTGATTTGTATTGTGACTGCTTTTTTTGTTGATATTGCCCTTTTTTTTTTTTTTTTTTTTTTTGGTTAATGAAGGAAGTGAAACAAGGAAATCCAATTAAAAAATTTATTTAAAAAAATTAGATTCACTCCATGCTATTCTGAAGAACTCAATCTTATTTTCATCCTGCATGAGATTTGCATGAGGATGCATAGTTCTAGTTACTGTTTTTTCCTAATAGGAAAATCTATATCACGTTGTATACTACTTAGATCACTTGGTTTACTGGTAGGTTATCTATGACTGCTGCAGCTGTGAGTGGTATAAGTGCACATTTAAGAAGTTGGGTGTAGATTTATATAACTAATGAATAAGACTGAGACAACAGTGGCAAGGAAAAACATGAGGAAGAAACCTGGAGAGGAACCAAACTTAAAAGTGAACCCATCCTCTTCTGGATAATTGTAGTTTTATGTACATTACACTATAGAGCTGCTAATAGAAAAAATCAAATAGTAACAGATGTGTTAAAAGGATAATCGTATTGTGAGTAACAGTCCTGGGATAAGGACAGGACCGTGTTTATTACTGTAGCATCCAGTGGTAAGAGCTGCAAATGTACAATATCCAGGCAAGAGTCAGATTCACTCAGTGGCAGTTCTAGAACATTTGAACTCTGGGAGCCAGGCTGGGGCCTGTGGCTTTTTACCTTAGAGGGGCCAGTTACTTTTGTTTTCCGAACATTAAGCTGCCTTCAATATATTACAGGCATGAAAGAGGGCCTATTATGCAAAATTCACTTTTAAATGGTGTTTGAATGTAAATCTGTGTCTGCAGAGTATGTACTGTACACAACCACCCTACAATGGTAATAATCCACCCACCTTTTTTTTTTCTTTTTTTTTTTCCCCTCCCCTTCCCAATAAATCATAAACAGTGTCTCAATGAGCCGTTTTCGTCTTCTCCCTAAAGTGACATCACATTGGAACAAGCCCCTCCCAGGGACTCTGCCCCATTAGCATAGATCCTCCTGTGAGAGCTGCGCACAGTCCGCCTAGTTTGCCTTGTGGAACAACCTATTCTATTACTGTTTGCCTGGACAATAATAAGAAAAAAACAGTAGGGTTCCTCTAAAGATGAAATATCCTAAAACAGTAGGGGTTGTGCTTGGATCCTTAATAATGTCTCTTTGAGAACCACAGATCACCATCTCCGTGTGCTATGCTGAAAGGATGGAGAAACATCTGTACTAGAACACTGTATTATGGCAATAGCTATTGGTGATTTAGGCATGATTTTTCAAAGTACAGCTAACCGATCAACATCATGTCTTGGAAGACTTTCGTTGTTTTTGCCTGAGAGATGTTATTCTGTTGCTGTGTCAGTCATGATCTCTGATTAGTTGCTTTAATTGTTACCTTAGGATGTAGTGGCTCCAGAGTGTGGGGGATGCAACCGGTCTGTATTACATGTGTTGCTAAAGATGTTTGTCAACAGTAGCAACACTCATCTGAGGACCACAACTAGGATGCTCATCCTTAAGGTCAGTACATGGAACCTTGGGTTACTTTTAGAATTGGAGCTATGGAAAGGTAGTTAAATAGGTCTCTGCCTTATTGTAACGTATTCACTGTCATGTGTGAGAGAGGACACCGAGGGTGGTGGTTGTAAAATGCCACATAATAAATAGTTGTTGCTGTTCTGTTCTCAGGTCCTGAGAGGAAGTGGTGCATTTGAGCACAACTGGAAAGAGTTAGAGCTTTGGCTGGATCACCTGCTTCATTTGGAGCCTTCTCAACAAGAGACAGTCATCCAGTTTTTAGACTTGGTATCACAATATACTCCTGCATCTCAATAACCATGTCATATTTGTCTTGGTCACTCACATAAATATTTGGAAGTTATTGGTATTTTAGCTGTCTGCCACAGTATATTGGAGTTGAAATTAAATGAAGATAAGCTCAATGTGCAAACTTTCAGCTTTAATTTGACGGTATCCAAATTAGGGTAACATTGTAGGAATTAGAGTACTTTTATATTTGATCCCGTAAAAGGTCTAGAGTTGATTTCAATTGTGGAATTTGCATTTGGAATCTGTTGCTGTTTAACTCTCAATATGAAGTCCAATAACTGGTGACTGCCAGTGAAGCAAGCAGTCATTTGGCTGATAAATAAAAACAAACCAATCAGAGAGATAATACAAACATTAGGTTTGGCCAGATGAACTATTCGGTACATACTTAAAAAGAAAGAACACACTGGTAAGCTCAGGAAAACCTAAAGGCCTGGAAGACCATGGGAAATAGCTGTGGGAGATGACAAGGGAATTCTTTCCCTGCTGAAGTAAAAACCCATTCAGAACAGGTGGTCAGATCAAGAACACACTCAGAGGTAGGTGTATCTGTGTCAGTCAACAATTGATGGAAGACATCACCAGAGTAAATACAGAGGTTTTACCACAAAAACAGGAAGACCATATTACAGTTTTAAAAAAGCCCATACAATTTGTGAACAACATCCTATGGATAAATAAGACAAAGATCAGCTTGTACCAGAATGATTGGAAAAGAAGAGTATGGAGACGTGAGGGATCTGCTCATTGTCTGAAGCATAGCACCTCATCCTATGGCGTGGGCATGTATGGCTGCCAGTGGAGCTGGTTTCCATGTATTTTTTTGATAGTGTTATTGCTGACAAAAGCAGCAGGATGAATCCTGAAGTGTATATGGCTATATTATCTGCTCAGGTTCAGCCTATTTGTTGCCTTTCAGCCTATCAAATGGTGCCTCATGGTGTAGATGTACAATGACCCGAAGCATACTTTGAAAGCAACCCAAGACATTGAATACTTTGAGCTCATATGCATTCATTCCTTTAATTTAAACTCCAACATATTGTGGTAGACCATAACCATAACTTTGTTTGAACATAACTTTGTTTGAACTTTGAACATAACCATAACAAAGTAACCATAACTGTCAGTATCCAAATATTTATAGACCTGACTGTATACCAACGCTAACCATTTTTGACGTGTGTGCGTGTGTGGGGAGATGCAGGTTCTGATGAGGGTGGTATTTAACCCTTACATTTACATGGATAAAGTTGCAGTTATGGTGCAAGAGGCCGTGTGTCTTCAGGCTAAAATGAGAGGACCAGATAGGAACACTAGCGGTGTTCCCATATCACATATTGACGGTGAGCTATCATACAGTTTCCCAAACATTTTGAATCGGGTAGAGGTTCAAATAGTGTTTTGAACTCATTTGTACTTTAATTTTCAATGCTTAGGTTGTACTGTCAGTACTTGTACTTATAATTGCACTTTTTCCACTTTGTCTAATCAGTGATCATGAGCGTTTTCACCAGAAAATTCAGAAGTGTTGTACTTTTACTGCCTAACAGATGTAACTGGTGTAATCGATGTCGTAATAGAGGCCAGTGAAAAGGATGCTGACAGTGTTGGGCTGTCTCTTACTGATGACAGCATCCTCCAGATATTCCCCTTCAGTGCTGTCGTGCCTGCTGTGCTGGAGGCCCGGAACAAACAAAAGGCGGCCTTTATTGATGAAAAAAGTAACCTGGAATTTTTTTTATTATAATTCTACAATTTACTTGCCCTGTGTCTATGATGTATCTTATTACATTTAAGATTAAGGTACGGTTTGAGGTATTTTTTAAAAATAGATTGGAATGGTTTTGAATGTCATATAGATGTGAAAGATCCTATAGTCTCTCCCAGGCATCAGGAGCTCTGGTTCTTATTTTCATGCTGTCAGTAAGACACGATTTTAATTGTTGATTTATCCTGATGTTTAATTTGCACCAGCGTGTTACATTTACGTACAGTACTGCAGCTGTAAATGGTGTTTTAAGATGGGCTGTTGTTTTACAGGTGTGCTGTGTGAGTACATATGTGCAGTACTGTGTGATATCCTTCACTCACAGATGGATCCACTAGCTCTGTGTTTGACTCTGCAAAACTACGATGCAGAGCTTCTCTCTTCTGAAAACTTTTCCCCACCTCATCCCTCAGTTTCTGCCTTCCGCATGTATTACTTTAAATGGCTGTCCCAACTGCATCAGGAAACACAGGTAAGGTGTTCTTTGCACTGTTAGAAATGATTTGAATGTTATGAATATTACATGTAGCTCACTATACAGTCCCCTCCGAAAGTATTTTTTTAAAATAGTTTTTGCTATATACAGAAGACATTTGGGTTTAAGATCAAAAGATGAGTGAGACGAGATATCAGAATTTCAGCTTTCATCTCCTCTTATTAACATTTCATATTTATTCATAAAAATATTTAGATGTGTAAAACAACTTGGAACATGGCACCTTTTTGTTTAAATCCACTGATTTTTCAATGAATCGAACATATAACTGACAAGTGTTTCTTGTTGCCCAGGTTGTTTAAACGATTGATTGATAAACAAAACTGTTAATAACTCTGTGTTGACTCTTGGTTTAAGCCCTGGGTTTTGCCTTTGAAGACTGCATTTGTTGTTAAAAAGGACAAAACAACATGAACAGATAGCTGTTCTATGGGAGAAAAGCATGCCATTTTGAAGCTAAGAAAAAATGGAAAATCAGTCAGAGCCATTGTAGAAGTGTATATCCAATAGAACAATTTGGAATGTCCTGGAGAAAAAGAAATTTGTGTACTAACACCCAGGTATCGAACCCAGGTCAGCCCAGGAAAATCAACAGCAATTGATAGAAACATCGTGAGAGCTGTTAAGAAAACAGCAGTCAGTGACTTCACCAACAACCTCCACAGGGCAGGGGTGAAGGCATTATAGTCCACTTTTCGAAGAAGACTTGGAACAGAAATATAGAGGCCATTCCACTATGTGCAAACCATTCATCAGCAGTAAGAATACGAAGGCCAGATTTGAATTCGCAAAGAAATACAGGGATGAGCCACAAATGTCTAGGGCTTGCATGGCTGCTTTTGGAACAGGATCACTAATCGTGATGTAATTCATGATGGTAACAATGGAATGACTTTAGAAGTCTTAAACATTTTGTCTGACAAATCAGAGATATGCATCCAGTCTAATTGGCAGGAATTTAATCATGCAAAAAGATAATAACCCAAAACACACTGCCAGCACAGCAAAGAACTGTGCTCTGACCCCAACTTCCTGACATGCTGGGGTATGCAAAGAAAAGAATTTCACTATGTATATGTGACCAATAAAGACTCTGTCATTTATCGGGGGGAAAAAGTGGAAGGTTTTGGACTTGCTAAATCAATCATGGGAACTTAACCCACTTATGTTCAATTAGGAAAAGGTCTGGTGATTTTCCTCTCCTGCAGGGAGAAACCCCCCAAAAGAAGTAACAACTGAAAGAAGCTGCAGTACAAGCCTGAAAAAGCATCACAAAAGAAGAATATAACACTTTGGTGATGTCATTGGTTCAGATGCTTTATCCATTTATTGCAAGCAACTTTCATTTACTTTGACTATCTGTTCCTATACTCACCAAAATGATGGGTGGACTGACACCAAAGGTACCATGTTATAATTCAACACATCGAGATGTAAATATCAGGAATTGATAGCTGAAATTCTGATCCATCATCTCATATCCATTGTTTGATCTCAAAGCCAAATTCCTTGTGAATAACAAAAACTAAAAATTGATCATGCTGTTCCGATACTTTTGTATTGTGACTGTATATAAATGTTGTTTCAGGTTGTGTTTCTGGCCTAGCCAATTTTATTCAAGGTTTTGATCACTTTTCGGTCACACATTCTTAATGAAGTATTACATTTGTTGATCTTTGTTAATCCCAACCTCAAAATATTTACTAACTCAAAATCCAAAATATTTACACCTCCTACAGTTCAGCCTGGTGCAGTCCACTACTTCTCGACCTGTTTTTGATTTTTCTGCCTATTTGAAGGCATGCTACTGTGAAGGACCTGGCACTTTCCTCCAGGACTCATTCTGGAAAGGCCTAGAGCAATCTTTGTCCACCTTAAAGTTGTCTGATGTTATTGGGGCTGTCAGTCAAACCCTGATCTATCTCAAATCTTTTGTGGAGACATTCTGCTCGGTAACGTCTATTTTTCTGTGAAAATAATCTCATGCTTAAGGTTAAATCTAGCTTCTCCAACTACAGTCTTTACTTAACTATTCAGTTTACTTTTACCTTCATTAAACTCATTTTAAATCATTATAAAGTAGTTTACTAATGTGGGTTATTTCTTGTATAGGAAAATCCCTTTAATGCAGTTTTCTTTCCTTACCTACATTGGTGTAGCTCCCTAGAGATCAGGCAGTCGAGGTGGTGCGCTGTATGCTGGAGGTGCTACATGCTCTGTTTCTAAAACTATTCAGCATAGCTGAAACTCCACCCAGCCAGTCAGAACCGCAGGAGGAGGAGGAGAAAGATTCTTTTCTGGTTATGAACTTTACAGCTACTCAAGAAGTCAACAAGGAGCAGGTACAGAAACTCATTGACAATTAACAATTTTATTTAACAGTATATCATTTGCATTTCACATGCTGTTGCTGGTATTTATTATTGAGAGTATCTAAATAGTTACATTCAGTAGCGGAAATCGGCTTCGTAAACTAGCCGTAAAACGAATCTTGAGTGAGTGGAATGTGCAGGAGTGCTCATATTCAATCATGGTTGAAGTGAGGGATTCAATAATCATTTAGTTTGTTTATATTTCGTTTGGTATGTTTCGTTTATTTATTATTATGCCTTATTTTATGCCCTGTTTTCTACCTTTCTGCAGGTTTTACTTGTTGTGTTCAGGTTGGTGTTCAAGCACCCAGTTTTGCAGCAATGGTTCTTGGCAGTGGGGCTGGGAGTGATACCATATCTCTCCCTGGACTCGGAGAGAGTGAGGCAGCTCTGTGGTCAACTGACACAGGGTGTCCTCAACCTGCTGATGTCCTGTGTTGAGACCCTTAGAGCCATCCATGCCCTGGAGGTCATCAGCTCTTACTTGACAGCCATAAAGCGAGCCTTGCTCAGTGAACTACAACAGAGCAACAGGTATGCCATTTTCAGTTACCATATGCTTTCTCTTAATAATAATAAGTAAATTAGATATACATCCCAGACATCAAATGTACTCTGTACAGGATTAGGGCCAATCATCGTGCAAAGCAGCACTTCACTGCAAACCACTGACTTTATGAACATTTGATTATGCCAAAACAGATTTAGAACCAACCAAGGTTAATCATGAACGTTGTTAAACTGGTTCCGGTCCAGTTGTTATTTTAATAAAGATTAAATTCAGAAGTGGTTCAAATGCCAGAATAATATTTGATAGTAATTTAGCTTTTGAAACTTAAAATGTTAGAAATTTTGAATCAATTCCAAGCTGCAAGCTTGGAATTCCAAGCTTTGATAAACAAATCAGTGCTGTTGGTAAGGGAAGCTTCTTTCATTTAAGATCTATTGCAAAGTTAAAACAGTTTCTCTCTAGAAAAGACCTAGAAACCGTGATTCATGCTCTTGTTGCATCATGGTTGGACTGCTTAATTCTTTGTATGTTGGCCTTCCTCAAAATTGTCTGCAGCTTGTGCAGAATGCAGCAGCTAAATTTAACAGGGACCAAAAAGAGGGATCATATTTCCGCTATTCTGGCATCTCTTCACTGGTTTCCTGTCAAGTTCAGAATAGATTTTAAAATTCTAATTTATGTTTATAAAGCTCTTTCTTGTTCTGCTCCATAGTGCATCATTGACCTTCTTTACCCTTACTCTCCTGTAGTTGTGGTTGGAAGTTTACATATACTCATTATGAACATGGCATGGCAATATTGTGCTTTCAATAATTTTTTGAACCGTTCTTATCCGTGGCAGAATGATTGTACAACATACATCTTTAATAAAAAACAAAAAAAGAATTTGGTTCACAAGTTTTAATTTATTTTTAAGTTTTAAGTTTTCTGTAGTCAATACAAGCTCAAAATTATACATACAGGACCAAAAATATGCATATAGCTAGAGCTGCAACAACTAATGGATAAAATCGATTATAAAAATCGTTGTCAACGAATCTCATTAATGATTAGTCGTTCTGCGTGCGGCACATTTACTCATTACGTTACTTCTGTTCCAAGAACACGTGGAGAGTAAATTCTAAAATTGTGTCCCAAATTATGTACTTTACACTTACACTATGCACTATGTACTCCACCTATGTATTTAGTGCAGTGTTTCTCAGCCAGGGGTCCGCGGAACCCTTGTGGTCAGTGGTGTCATTGCAGGGGGTCCTTGGGAAAGTTGTAAAAATGTTTATATATATATATATATATATATATAATATATATATATATATATATATATATATATATTGTTAAATGGATCAAAACATATTCAGATGAGATTGGTTAAAATTAACCAATTTGGTTGTGTGCTTTCACAAATATCATGATCCTTCATTGATGGATTTTATTTTAAATTTATTTACAAATGATGATTTGCAAAAACCTGTGAGTGGTAGAGAAGTGTCGCATTGATGGATATAATAAACAAAAGATAATTCAGAGAGTCAAATTAAATATCACTCCAAGAATATAATGTAAAAAATAAAATCTTGAAATGTTTTGATTAATTTTAAATGTCCAATGTTAATAATATTAATGAATATAAAACAATATGAAATAAAAATATTATAAAAATAAATAATATTAATAAAATAAAGCAACATGTATAGAAATGACTGTTAAATTTATAGCCTATAATTGTTGTGGAGTGCGGGGGTCCTTGTGGATTGTTCGAAATATTCTAGGGGTACAGAGCTCACAAAAGGTTGAGAACCACTGGTCTAGTGTATGGATTTTAGAAGGGTAGTATCGTCTCAAATGGAACACATTAGTTTTTTACTAACCAGAAGTATAAGCCGCTTCCTAGTCAGTGGCACATGACGTCATACGCACATAATGTGATGCCACTAGCTTTAGCAGACACCCAGATTCACCAACAATGACTTTCTTCAGTTTATTGTTTGTCAACGTTACCTTTTATTCCCAACATGACCTCAGTCACCAACAGACGGAGGCGTAATCAAGTGACTGAGGAAGAAAGTATGCAACCTCCAAGTCTTCTAAGGCAGGGAAACATTTTATATTAAATGTTGCGGAGAAGATAAAACTTTACAAAGCGGAGTTTGTGTAGCAGGGACGCACGATAGTGATGCACGAGCACAAACTTATGTTTGCATCCAAAATGCCCCACTGTGTGCAAGGGCGTGGGGAAACTGGTGCAAGTTGCATAAGAGGTTTCGTTTAATTTAAGTTTGTCATTATAAGCTGTATTTGCTCACTTGCAGTATAACTTCTGTCGTTTATTATAAAGGAAGTGACCTATTAGTAATGAGGCCGCGTTGCTCCTTACTCGCAGTGGGAGTGGAGTTGAGATCTGTAATGTCTAACTAAAACACTATGATCAAAAGTAAAACAATATGCCTAAAAGCGGTGAGTAACAGAAACCATAAGGTGCAGTGAAAGTTTTTATTATTAATTTAGGACTAGTTTAATTCAGTGTTTTTTGTGCATTCATAAAAAGCAACGCATAAATACAATTTTTATATACAGTGAGGGAAAAAAGTATTTGATCCCCTGCTGATTTTGTACGTTTGCCCACTGACAAAGAAATGATCAGTCTATAATTTTAATGGTAGTTGTATTTGAACAGTGAGAGACAGAATAACAACAAAAAAATCCAGAAAAACGCATGTCAAAAATTTTATAAATTAATTTGCATTTTAATGAGGGAAAAAAGTATTTGACCCCCTCTCAATCAGAAAGATTTCTGGCTCCCAGGTGTCTTTTATACAGGTAACGAGCTGAGATTAGGAGCACACTCTTAAAGGGAGTGCTCCTAATATCAGTTTGTTACCTGTATAAAAGACACCTGTCCACAGAAGCAATCAATCAGTCATATTCCAAACTCTCCACCATGGCCAAGACCAAAGAGCTCTCCAAGGATGTCAGGGACAAGACTGTAGACCTACACAAGTCTGGAATGGGCTACAAGACCATTGCAAAGCAGCTTGGTGAGAAGGGGACAACAGTTGGTGCGATTATTCGCAAATGGAAGAAGCACAAAAGAACTGTCAATCTCCCTCGGCCTGGGGTTCCATGCAAGATCTCACCTCGTGGAGTTGCATTGATCATGAGAACAGTGAGGAATCAGCCCAGAACTACACGGGACGATCTTGTCAATGATCTCAAGGCAGCTGGGACCATAGTCACCAAGAAAACAATTGGTAACACACTACGCCGTGAAGGACTGAAATCCTGCAGCGCGCGCAAGGTCCGCTGCTCAAGAAAACACATACATGCCCGTCTGAAGTTTGCCAATGAACATCTGAATGATTCTGAGGACAACTGGGTGAAAGCGTTGAGGTCAGATGAGACCAAAATGGAGCTCTTTGGCATCAACTCAACTCGCCGTGTTTGGAGGAGGAGGAATGCTGCCTATGACCCCTGGAACACCATCCCCACCGTCAAACATGGAGGTGGAAACATTATGCTTTGGGGTTTTTTTTCTGCTAAGGGGACAGGACAACTTCACCGCATCAAAGGGACGATGGACGGGGCCATGTACCGTCAAATCTTGGGTGAAAACCTCCTTCCCTCAGACAGGGCATTGAAAATGGGTCGTGGATGGATATTCCAGCATGACAATGACCCAAAACACATGGCCAAGGCAACAAAGGAGTGGCTCAAGAAGAAGCACATTAAGGTCCTGGAGTGACCTAGGCAGTCTCCAGACCTTAATCCCATAGAAAATCTGTGGAGAGAGCTGAAGGTTCGAGTTGCCAAACGTCAGCCTCGAAACCTTAATGATTTGGAGAAGATCTGCAAAGAGGAGTGGGACAAAATCCCTCCTGAGATGTGTGCAAACCTGGTGGCCAACTACAAGAAACGTCTGACCTCTGTGATTGCCAACAAGGGTTTTTAAACCAAGTACTAAGTCATGTTTTGCAGAGGGGTCAAATACTTATTTCCCTCATTAAAATGCAAATCAATTTATAACATTTTTGATGTGCGTTTTTCTGGATTTTTTTGTTGTTATTCTGTCTCTCACTGTTTAAATAAATCTACCATTAAAGTTATAGACTGATCATTTCTTTGTCAGTGGGTAAACATACAAAATCAGCAGGGGATCAAATACTTTTTTCCCTCACTGTATAGAAAACTTTTTATGGATGCAGAAAAGCATGGAATTAAACCATAGTCCTAAATTAATAATATACAGTGTGTACTGGGTTCTTTTCAGTCTTATATGATTGGACAAGCAGTTAAGTAAAGTTTTAGTCTGAACTTTATATTTGTAACACTCAGCTTGTAGGATTTTATTTTTAAATAAACGAAAAAATGGTACTGAAAGTTTGCCCCCCCCCCCCCCCAATTAATAGCAATAAATATAAATAAATAATCTGCCAACTAATCGATCATGAAAATAATTGTTAGTTGCAGCCCTACATACAGCACACACAATATTTAGTTGAACGTCCCTCAAGTTTCACCTCGAGCGGACCTTTTATTAGCCATCAACCAGCTTCTGGAAGAATTCTGGTTGGATATTTGACCACTCTTCAAATAAGTAAGTTCAGTGGGAGTAAGTTCAATGATATTTGTTGGTTTCTGACTCGAGTTCTAAGCATGATCCATAAATTTCCGAAAGGGTTGAGCTCAGGACTTTGGGAAGGCTATTCCAAAAGTTTAATGTTACCCTGCTTTATCCATTCCACAACCAGCTTTGATGTGTCTTTGGGGTCATTGTCCTGCTGGAACACCCAGTTGTGTCCAAGTTTCAACCGTCTGGTTGATGGTTTGAGATTATGATGAATAATACTAAGGTAGTCCTCCTCCTTCATTATTCCATCCACTTTGTGCAGTGCACCAATTCCACTGTCAGCAAAACAGCCCCAGAGCATATTGCAACCACCACCATGCTTAACAGTTGGTACAGTCTTCTTTTCTCCTCCAAACATACCTCCTGGTCATTGTGGCTAATCAACTCAATCTTTGTCTCACCTGACCATAAAACTTTCCTCCAGAAGGCTTTTTCTTTGTTCATATGGTCAGCCGCAAACTTTACATGGGCTTGAAGGTGTCAGTTTTGGAGCAGGAGCTTCTTTCTTGGACGGCAGCCTTTCAGTCCATGGCGATTTATAATTCACTTGACTGTAGACAGTGACACTGATGTTCCAGCAACTTCCAGTTCATCACAGGCCTGTGCCTTTGTGGTTCCTGGGTTTTTCCTGACCATCCGAACCAGTTTCCTCTAAGCTGTGGTTGACAGTTTAGGTCTTCTTCCAGACCTTGGCAAAATGACTACACTTCCCAATAACTTGTACTTGCGTACAGTTTGAACCGATGATCTTGGAATCTGCAATTATTTAGAAAGGGTTTCAAGAGACATTCCTGACTTGTGTAAATCCACCATCCTCTTTATCAGATCTGCACTGTGCTCCTTGGACTTTCCAATAGTACTATGTTGGTCAATTCAATAAGTGCTGTTAAACAAATGTTTGCACAGAGAAGCTGCCAACTGTAGTCAATCATGATCACTAACAGGAAATTAAGAAAAATTAAAGGGCATTTTGAAACTTCAGCATCATTTAATTAATAATCCAAGTTTTTTTTTATACGTATAATTTTTTTTTACCCTTTATGTATAATTTTGGTCCTGTGTCGATTACAGAAAACCCCAATTGAATTAAAACTCTTTTTTTAAAATTATAGATGTATATTGTACAATCATGTCCCCGAAAAAGAAAAGTTCAAAAATGATTGAAAACCCAATATTGCCATGTTCATGTCCATCATGTGTATGTAAACTTCCAACCGCAACTGTACTAGAGCATTGAGATCATGTAATCAACTTCTTTTATCTGTCCCACTTTCACGTACTAAGACAAAGGGTGATTGAGCCTGTTCTGTGGTTAGTCCCAAATTTTGTAACAGTCTCCCTTTTCATGTGAGGTCCATTTTTAGCTATTTTTAGATCTTCTCTTGAAACTTATTTTTATTCTTTATTTAATGTGATGAATTATAATGTTTTTACAGCACTTTTGATCAACTGCTGTTGTCTTTAAATGTGCTTTATAAATTAATTTAACTACTTCTGGACATAAAATGTGCACACGTGGTCACTGAAGATGCTTTTGAGACATGAAAATACCAGGACTGCCTGAACAGGGCTTTTGCAATGTTAAGTGATGATAATGGCAGCTTGGCACAAGTGTTCAGTGTGGATATGATTGTCAGGGCTATTTTGTGATGGCTGTTTTCCATGGTCTTCTAGCCCAAACATGGTTGCTGTCAAGGATGTGTAGATTAAAGATGAGATGAAACTGGGCTTAATGAGAGCTTTTGAACAGATATTCATATACAGTGGGATAGGAAAGATTCAGACCACTTCACTTTTTGCACACTTTATTGAGTTATAGATTCGATTTAAATCTATATTTGGCTACATTTTAATGTACACACATTAATGCATAATGACAAAGCAAAAACATTATTTTAATTTGTAAAAAAAATTTTGGCGCTCTACCTGCTTCTTCCAGCTGCTGTACTTGCTATTAGATGTTATGGTAACCGTATAGCCTCAGAAGTTTATGATCACAAGCGTATGATGGCATGGCATTGGGGAGATCTTTTATAAATCATTCGGCCTAGGGATAGGAAATAAGTGATCTTGGAGATTGTTTTATTAGAATTAAATGTGTTTTTAGTTTTATTTGTGTGAGGGCATGTTGATTGGACGTTGTTTAGAAAGGAACGTGTGTGTGTGTGTGTGTGTGTGTGTGTGTGTGTGTGTGTGTGTGTGTGTGTAAGGTTCCAGTATTCACAGTGCATTTCAGACCAAAATTAAGCCATGAAATTCAAATTGTGTTTATACATATCTCTTGGCAAGTGTTTGAGTGTTCCCAGGAGTACAATGGCTATCATTGTGAAATGGAAGAAGTTTGGAACCACCAGGACTCCACTGCTAATGCTGGCCAACCAGCCAAACTCAGTAACCAGGCAGGAATGGATTTGCTGAGGGAGGTGATCATGCTACTGATTACGTTTAAATGGACAGCAGTAATCTAATTATTGACCTTATTCTGAATAAGACAATGTTGTGATTAAGGTGTTTACATGAGTTGCTTTTATTATATTCCATTCATGTTCCCGTTTTACATGTTCTAGAACATAGATCGATTAATGGCGTCGCCACGCCGTCCGACATCCCTCCAGAATTTCACGTATCAACATACGATCGTTATGGTACGGTATACAGTTTTGGGTGTTTCATTTCTAATTTTACGAAAGCTTCAAGTGCAGTTAATTATTTGTCATGCTATTCGTTCAAATAGACGACTGCTTGAAGCCATGGGCTGTGTCCGAAACCGCGTACATACCTACTATTTAGTAGCCGAAATACATGTTTCTCACCTACTACATACAGTAGTGAGTAAGTACAGGGTTTCGGACGCAACCGTGGTCTCTTGTTTACCGTCAAGCGGTTGAGCACTGCCGTGTGTGTACGTGTCCTGTCGCAAAATGCGGTGAAAGTTCCCACACGACGTTAATAGTGTGATTAAGGTGTTTACATGTCTCTAATGCACATCGATAATGCGACTAAAAACAGGAATACTCCACATGTCTTAATTCGACTTGTGTTTACTTCTAGTATGACTTTAGTCGGATTAAGGTAATAAAAAATAGATGTTTATGTGGTAGTTTCTTAATCAAATTATTGTCTTAATCGTGTTAATAAAAGGTTATTGCTGTACATGTAAACGTACTGATTGTGTGCTTCTCAGTGACAGGGATGGGGATACTGGTCAGAATTGAATGCAAACAAATGCAGAGAGTTCCTTGAAAACCAAACCTGCTCCAGAGTGTACACAACCTCAGACTGGTGTGTAAAGAAAAAAAAAAAAAAAAGATGAAGCATACAGCCAAGACAAAGCTGGATTGTCTTTGACAAGTCAAAATGTCCTTGAATGACCAGCTATACCCAAAAGCCCTGTGAAGAGGGTCCAGCTATGCCTACAAGACTGTGTAATGGGGAATGAACTACAATCCCATGAAGCATTGTGAATGACGCAGTCAAATAAATAAAATCTATGCAAAAATATAAAATTACTGATTTAGTTGTTGTTGGTTATAAATATAGAAACAGTAGTTTGTTTATTGCAAAACATTAAGGTATATACAAATATTTAAATAGTTTGAGAGTGTAGGGACACTGACTTGATTATGTCGCTTTCAGTGCCTCATAGGAATGAACGTTCGCTGCAGAGCACCGCAATTTTTACACTATTATTACTGAAGTAGTGAAGGATTTCATCCATTTATTTATTTAATTAAAATTAAAGGTTTGGTTTTTTTAAACACATTTCTGCTTTATTCAAAATAAACCATGTTTATTTTATAAAGTTTAAGTACACCACCTGTGAAAAGTTTGAGACACTTGCTTATTCGAAGTAATTTTTTCATGTTTTAGATCAATATTGTCAGCAAAGCTTTTGTATTTGTCTGTGTACTTAATCTTTAATGTAGGAATGAACTACAACCCCATGAAGCACTGCGAATTAGTGAAATTAAAAACTATGCAGAAATATAATAAAAGAATGCTTTGTAATATTATTTTACAATGACAGAAATCATTGCCTATTCCAAATGCAGTTTGACTTTTTTCATCGTCAGAACATTGAATGAATATTGTTAGCTCTTATGATAAATTTCTTGTGATGTTCTTCATTTGTATGTCCTTTTTTCAATCTAGGCGGAAAAAAATGTTACTGTATTGTCTGCATTTTATAATGGGTCTTATTGAGCAACTGAATTTCTTACTGACCTATTTCCACTGACCCACCAGTTATAACTGTGACCAAGAGAAAAGGGTTTTTTAAAAAAAAATTTTAGAAAACGAATGCAGTTTGTTTCATTGGGCAATCCATGGAGTAAAATGCATAATCTCACTTATTGTAGTTTGAATAGCTTATAAGTATCTTTGGATTCACATGTATATTTATTGGGCGAATAATGGGTTCACTTGCCGAAATTCCGTCATTAGACACGTAAAGTAATGCGAGCCACCAGTTCAAAGATCTAAACTACTGGTCAAAAGGTTGGACTTGACTGAAATGTTTCTCATGATGTTAAAAATCTTTTGATCTGAAGGTGTATGATGAAATGTTTTGAAATTGGTGTTGTAGACAAAAATATAATTGTGCCAACATATTCATTTCTTTCATTAGCAAACTAGCATTTTATTTACAAAAAAAATTTTTTTTTAAATGGATGATTTGGAGCAAAATATTCCGAAAAGCAGCCAATAAGTGTCCAGCATAGGTGGGAACTCCTTTTAATGCGGTTTAAAAGTAAAAATAATGAGTGTGTCTAAACATTTGACCGGTATGTTTACATCAGCAGTTTCTCCTTTGCCCAACACTTCACCCCATTACTCTTCAATAGTATCTCCATTCTGCCAGTAACCCCAAACATTTATTCAATTTCACATCACATTTGCCGGTCTCTCCTCCCAGGAGTGATTGTACCTGATATACGTTTAAATGTGTCCCTCGAGAAAGAGGAAACATTATACCTAGATTCACCGGGACCAAACAGAAGACCAAGGCCAGTACACTTTGCTGTACTTCCACATAGCAATTTAAAAATGTAATAAAAAATGATTGTTAAATGTGTTTTTTGTAAGCACTATTAATTCTTTCTTCCTATATGGCTTTGATGCTTTAAAGTGGCCCAGTCTGCTGTGGTTGGCAAAAAATTTATTTGTTTTTACTTTGATGTCACACACATACGAGTGGGGTGGGGAGTCCTTTGTCCCTGAGAGGTGATAATAGTGGTAAATCCCATTTGTCAGATTCTTTGTCAAAAACACAAAGAATTTCTTTGTTGCTGAACCTAATCCTGAAGTCTGATTTAGCTAACTAAATCCTAGTCATCCCTTTATTGCCTTTTATTAAGCTGCTGGCTCAGCTTTCTATCGTTCATGCCATTTTTCTACCATTAATATGTTGTTCTCAAAATGATACTTTATTCTCATAATGCTACAATTTTATTCTCAAAATAGTATGACTTTCAACTCATAATGCTATGACCCCCCCCCCCCCAACAACTGGAAAAACATGGGGGCTAAAGCCCTATGCCTACAAGTCTGTGTACTTAACATCCTCAATATGGGATTGAACATACAGTCCATAGCAAATGACAGTCAAATTAAAAGTTATGCAGAAATATAAAACTATGGGCTGCTTTTTATTATTCAGTACATGTCATCCATTTTTTTTGTTTATTTTAATTAAAACTTTAGTTTTGTAATGAAAGAAATTGATATAATGGCACAATTATAACAGTGACATTTCGTTATGTTGTATTACAGACAATGCGTTGCAATTTAAACATGTAATATATTTACCACGTAAAAATAATGCTTGAATGTACTATTAATTATTTAGTTCTGTGGATTTTATGCTTTAAAATCTCCCAGACTGTCTTTATATCGTTGTGATGATCATGCCGTTTTTCTACCATTAATGTTATTCTCAAAATGATGCTTTGTTTTCATAATGCTATGACTTTATTCTGAATAGATTATGAATTTATTCTCATAATACTACGACTTTTCTCAAAATAGTATGACCTCAGAATCATAATGCTACAACTTTATTTTTGAAACATCATCTTGTAGCTCCTGTGCCTGTTCTGAGCGGGGCTTGGGCCAGCATCGAGTATGGGAGGCGAAAGCGCTAACGAAAACCCTAAAGTGTACAGGCTATAGCATACTGTAGGTCACTGGTGCGTCTCTTGAGGCCAGGGGAGTTACGTACCAACTAACCTCAGTTACTGTTCAATGAAATTATAAAATTATGGTCACTATAACATTAACACTATAATAAAACAGTAGTAAAATATCAGAGCTTTAGCTTTTAAATAACATTTGTCAATTAATGCCATGTTCACTACACCTTTAGAAATCAGTGTTTGCTCGAAGAATGTGACACGATTGCCACTTGAAAATAATAGTTAGTTGCAGCCCTAATATGGTTTGTTAGCGGGTTGGCACCAAGCACATGTTGATTTATCTATTTGGTTGTATGCAGAGGGTTTTTCGTGTGTGTGTGAGGGAAAGCAGCACAACTATAAACATTACCAAGACAATCATGATTAACTATCTTCATTCATCGACCATCCACCTTTTCATTTATTATTTGTCTCCTAAACTACGGTCGTCACCATTACCAAAGACTGCCTTGTGGTTTGTTCACGGACCAATACGTGTTCATCACCGCACTTAAGTACTTATTTCACTCTCTACCCCAGAGACTGAGCACTCTATTGCCAAAATGCTACTTGTTGCCAGGTCCTCTCTGCCATTGAATGACTGTTTGTATATGTTTGCTGGTTTTGTGTTGGTTTATTGCCATTTCATTATTTTGATATACACTTAGTACACATGGCTCAGTGAAATGTAGAAATTTCTGTGGTCCCACAATTTTATATGTAGCACCACGAAAGTGCAAAGGCAGGGGCTACAACACTATTGGAATGTTAAATACTTGTAAGCATCTGAAGGATTTTTTTTTCAGTCTTTAGAATTGAGTGATGAATCTGAAAATTAGAATGTATTGTTAAATACAGTACTGACAGTACTGAACTTAACCATCAATACATAATCTGCCTAATGAAAATGCAAAGCTTGTTTCCTGTATAAACTGTGATAAAATTAATGTATCGTGTTTATAATGGACAAGTTTTATTGTTAATGGCAATAATATAAAGACATACAGTATTACCTAACAATACATCAAACAAGAACAAAAGCTAGAGATGCACCGATGCTAAATTTCTCAGCTGATACCGATAACCGATTATTCAGAGTGATATCGACTGATACCAATAGTTCTGCCTTTTATGCCTTCTTTTAAATTAATAATAATTAATTCCACAATTCTGAAAGAAATGCAAATAAAAACTTTATTCTCTCCATTTCAACAAGTTGTTTCACAGTAACTGGTCTCATAAACAGAAAACACATTAACTAAAATCTGAAGATTAAGATTTCTTAACTTATTGAATGTTATTAATACATGTTAACATTGACTGAATTCTAAAAAACCTCCTGTTAGGCTTCACATTCTCTCACCACAAACAAAAGCATTTCTACTTCATCAGTGAACATCAAACTGGTAATATACAGGCCTAGTATAAACTTTTTTTTTTGGATGATATTAACTCATTAACATTAACTGCATATGAAACATTCTACTCTACAAATAGTGCTCTCTTTCTGTGTGTGTGTGTGTGTGTGTGTGTGTGTGTGTATATATGTGTGTGTGTGTGTGTGTGTGTGTGTGTGTGTGTGTATATATATATATATATATATATATATACACATACACACACACACTTTTTTTATATATACTTTTTTTTTTCACTCATCTTCATTTAAAACTTTCAACGGCGTTCTGGCCCTTTAATTCGGCGTGAGTATGGGGGGGGGGGATTTGACTCGATGCCGTTTCACTGCTGCTCACTTCCGATGTAAAATTTTAGTGGTACAGAGTTTAGAAACTGCAGTTTTGTCATCATTCCACACAAAAGACCTCTTCTTTACACCCAGCACGAAGTCAATGCGTTTTCCTGCCTTCTTTTGATTGACAGGATATAATTGGCACTGATCATCCGATGTTTTTAAACTATCGGCCGATAGCAGGTAAAAAATAGCCTTTATCGTCCTATAGCAATTATCAGCCGAAACATCGGTGCACGTCTAACAAAAACTGATAGAAACACCTGTGCAAAAAGACGGCTACAATTTGTGTAGAGAATTTTCCATTGGTCATGCTTTCATCACAGTTCAAGGTAAAGAAATTAATTTCTGATTTATCAGATAGCAAATGGGGGATGATAACCATCATCATCCCCATCATCATAAATGTAGAAATATTAGTGTCCTGATAATGCATTCATCATATGTATTGTTGAGTATAATCATTGTCTGAACAGGTTATTGGCTAGTTGTACATGCTGCTTTTATTGATATTAACACTGAAACCCAAATTTCATCCATCATCTTTAGGCTATATATAGCAAATTAATCAACTGCCTAGTTCTAGATCAAAGAACCTAATGTAACACAAGACATGTTTTCACTTCAGCCAAACATTTTATTTAAATGTGATATTTCTGTTGTTAGCAGCCAACAATTAGCATACAACAGCACTTAAAACTACACTAAAACACACCTAAACTAAAAAGTACAATTATTTTAAAGTAACAAATACTGTATAGTGTACAATTTGCCAGCAACATTGGGACTAACTCTAAACCTTAAACTGGTGTCCTTACTAGGGGTCTGGTAGAAGAATCTCAGACTGTTGAAGCCTTCCTGGCATTGTACGAGTACATGGATCCATCCAATGTGAGTGAGGTGCTATCAGCCCTGCTGCTACTGCCTCAGAGCAGCCTGTTGGCTGGTGGTGACAAGATGAGTTTATATGGCCATGTTGTCCTGACAGTCCTCACCAAGAACATATCTCATGCCCACTCTGGAAACACCACCCACTGTCTCTCTCAGGTGCACTTGCACAGTCTAGCTGCCCTCCACAGCTCCTGCTACAGCGTTCAACTAGAAGATATTTTTTTACAGGTATGTGTAGCTAAGCTGAATTTGACACCGATTTAAAAACTAGGGTAGAAGGTGAGTAGTAATAAATTCATTAGTCTCCAATGTCGGGGAAAAACAGCAAAGAAGAACATAAAGAAAGTAGCTAAATGTACTTTAATTGTTGGTCAACTGCACAAGACTGCATTATATATATTTTTTTTCTTTTTCTTTAATGAACACTTTTATTTTGCATGAAATTAAGGGGTGTGTGTGAGACCATGTGAGATCTTACTTAGCTAGATTAGAGCCAGAAAGAATAGCATAAATATAATGATGAAAGACGTCTACTGGACTACATTTTTAAATTACTATTAAAAATGTGTAGATTTTAAACACTGCATTTTTGAGAGCTACTTTCTTTCAATAATACATAATTAAAAAAAAAAAAAATTTAAAATAAGTTTTTATTTTAAAATAATTGTTGCTAAAGCACGTGGTGGTTAATTTGCATTTTGTAGGTGCTGCACAGAGAGCCTGGCTGTGCTAAACTGATTCCCACTGATGTTCTTCTCCACTGCCTCCAGTCCAGTTCTTCTCTAGAACTTGCAGCCCTACTGGTGCAGAACTGCTCCACTCACTGTTTAGCCTTTGAACTCTGGTGCCTAGAACAGACCGACCTTGCACACATCACAGCTGAGAACAGTAGCTTCCTTTCACTGCTGAGCAGCTACCTTCAGAAAGTTACAACTGAAGACCCCTGCAGACCTAAAGACAGTCAGTACTACCACTTATTGTAAGATAAATTATAAAGGCTTGCATTATTTTTATTTTTTTTTGGATGTAGGAATATTCCGAAAGAGTTATATTAAGGGCAGGAGCCACATTTTTAAAAGCATTCATTGTGTAAACCCATACTGATTTATAAATTAACAGTGAATAAACCATGAGTGCCATGGGCAAGGGGAACAGAAGAGCACCCCCTGACATCAATGAAGTCAATTCATAATTTCTGGCTTACTGCAACACTTTCATGCTTTCATGCTATTTAGAAATGTGGTCTCAGAACATAAGTTCATTTGTATGTAGCAATCTTTTTATTTCTAATTATGACATTTGTCCTGTCATGAACAGTTCAAAAGGCAGTGATGCAGATGCTGACCAAAGCTATGCTGTCTGAGTTGTCAAGCTCAGTGCTAAAGGTTGATGCTCATGTGCCTTTGGAACTGTGTGTGGAGCTGCTCTCCGGCCTCATCCCACTGGGAGCTATGGCTTCTGATCTCGCTCAACTAATACATGATTTGCCTGTCCTCCTTGAGAATCCGGAAACTAGTGACCAAAGGTAAGCTTGTTTAAACCTGAGACTCTGCTTTTATATTGACTGGGAATGGTTGCACATTGACACTCCCACATTACAGGATGATCGCTTTAATAGCCAAAATTTCATAGTGCCGATCCTGAGCATGACAGGGATGCTGTGACCAACTTGTAAATTCACTAGATCTCAACCACATAAACAAATGTATTTTTGGAGCGCATATATATATATATATTTTTTTTTTTTAAAAGGAGTTATTTGGAGCAGCAGGTGAAACGCCAAAAGAGTCCCTCACAAAATTTGGCTAAAATTTGCGCCCAGCCCATTTAAGAGTGGGTTAAAATTGACAGGCATCCGTATCTGACAGGATTGGTGCTGTTATTAATGGGAGTTGCGGGGAGGGGGATTGTAAAGCAGCACAATATTAGCATTAGGGAAAAACTGACAAATGCATTATGGCTGTAAACCCCACGATACAATTTTGATTCATAAGGTAACGATTCAATATTTGTTGATACCACTGCTACAATTTAATTTAGTATGTGACCAACTTTTATTCCGAATCTGGGGTTAGGCCTAGCATTCATTTGCAAATGATGATGACTAGGGCTGCAACTAACGATTATTTTCATAATCGGTTAGTTGGCTGAATATTTTTTCGATTTATCGGACGGGGGGCAAACTTTCAAGTTAGTAAAAAACTGTGTTCCATTTGAGATGATATTACCTTTCTAAAGTTCATACACTAGACCAGTGGTTCTCAACCTTTTGTGAGCTTTGGACCCCTAGCATATTTCGAACAATCCACAAGGACCCCCCTCACTCCACAACAATTATAGGCTATATATTAGTTATTTCTATATATATTGCTTTATTTTATTAATATTTAACATCAATAATATTAACATGAAATGTTGATTAAATTTTAAAGTTTTTTTTTTTTTACATTTTATTGTTGGTGTAACATTTAATTTAACTCTCTGAATTATCTTTTGTTTATTTTATCCATCAATGCAACACTTGAACTTGTCTTCCACTCATAGATTTATCAAATTCTCATTTCATTTGTAAATAAATTAAAAATAAATCCGTCAATGAACGATCGTCAGCTCAACGAACGTGATATTTGTGAATGCACGAAACCCCAAATTGATTAATTTTAAAACATCTCAGTTGAATATATTTTTATACATTTAACAAAAAAAGAAATATTATTTAAACATTTTTAAAACTTTCCTACAAACCCAAATGGACCTGCAATTACACCACTGACCACGAGGGGTCGGACCCCTGGTTGAGAAACACTGCACTAGATGGTAGTGCACAGTGTAAGTGTATAGTACGTCATTTGTGACACAACTTTAGTATTTACTCTCCAAAACGTGTTTTCGGAACAGAAGTAACGTAATGAGTAAATGTACCGCGCGCAGACCAACTAATCAATAATGAGATTCATTGATAATCTTCATAACAGATTATTATCGATTTTATCTAATGACGCAGAAAGAGACTATTTTAAAAGTGTCCACGTTATGGGAATATTACCTTGCTGGCATATTAAATGATTTAAACATCAATCTGTAAAAATATATGTATTATTTTTTACAAACCAGATGTTTGTCCTTTTTTGATAATTTATTGGTTTATAAATAATAAACAATAATTAATAATTCTTTTATGAATAATTTGTTTATTAATGATAGTTGATTTTGCCTTTTAAAATGGTGAAATAAAGTAGTTGTGCTTACTAGACTGTCCTTACCAGATTCATACATACTTCATATGAAGGCTATCTTATGTAGTGGATGCTATAATCTGCATGCTGTTATTGGGCTTGTCATTGAGGGAACCATTTCCAGTTAAACTTGATGATGATGATATTATTATTATTATTATTATTATTATTATTATTATTGTGTCTTCTCCAAAGTAGTGAGTTAAAATGGCATAATAGTAATGCTAAAAGAGCATGGTCTGGACAGGTTGATGATGCACATTTTCATGCAAATGTTTTTGTAACAATGATGTAGCATGATCATTGTAACCTGTACTGTAAAATGTGTCTCCGATTCATGCAGTGGGTTTTGCCAATTATTTAGCTTTTATGTGTAATGAATGGTTTTGGTTCAGGTGGCAGTTGGCAGACTTAATAACTGAGAAGTTGATGAGTACACCAGAGCAACTGCAGTGGAGGAAATCTTTGCTAACTTCTGCCCTCCGCTGGTTGTCAACAACTTATAAGGAGCACAAGAAGCCACATATTAAAACTGAGGAGGCCATGTTGCAGAGACTGAAGACACTGCAGGTGTGTATAGATCCCCTGAGTTAAAAACTGAACCTTTTCAAAAGTTGTAACTATACTATAAAACTTTATGTAAGATTAATTTTTCGAATCTCAAAAACAGTTCATCTGCGAGACACGGTGGTGTTTGTTTTTTTGTTTTGTTTATTATGAGTATAATGTAAATGTGTATGTATGTTTTTGCATACTTCCAGATCTCTCCAGAGAATATTACAGATTTCGACTGGAACGTCTTTGTTAAGTCAGGTTTAAAGTATGTGATTTTTTAAATTTTTTTTTTGACGCTATTAATATTAAAACTAACAGATTGGCTAACCTGCATATTAACTTCTTGAATATCACTTTTTTTTTTTCTTACAGATATCGTTACAAAGACAAAATGTTCCTATGCACCCTGAACTCTTTGTTGGAGCCAATGTATAGAAGTGCGTTAACTTCTAAAGGATTATTGCCCATAGAAACCCTCCACATGATGGTGACTAGTCATTCTCTCTTCTTGCCCACAATGCTGGTATCCCAGGATGACACAGACGGTAGTCTTTACTCTAAGGGTAAAAATTGCTGCAAGCGCAAAACACTGAATCACTTTAATACCCGGAGGCCCTGTGCCTGTAGAGTTATGCAGTTCTATAGATTCATATAACATTATTTTTATTTATTTAATTTTTTTATATAGAGGCATTGATAACCCTCCTGCTCACCTTGGTGAAAAAATGTCCTGAGGTGTGCAAAAGCAATCATTTTCATGTTCTGCTTGGAGCGTATGGAGCTACATTGAGCTATACAGGTAAATGTTTTGTGTGTGTAAGTGTGTCATGTTACTGATAATGGATGTCTGTACAAAGTTATAAAACAAACTGTTTGTATATCAGAAGACCTTATTCTTGAATGACTTATAAAACAGCTACAGTAACTTTACTTTGAAACCACCAGAAGGTTTTTGTGGAGATTCTCGGACTCCGCATCAATACACCATTCGGCTTTCCCCAAACAGTTGCCACAGAGCTGAAAGCACACAATTGTGTATGATGTCCTATAATGTCTGTATACCTTAGCTTTACGATTTCCCTTAATTGGAACTAAAGTGTCCAACCCTGTTTCATTGATGTGGAAGAACTTGAGTGGGTCGAGCCCTGACCTCAACCCTACTAAATACCTTTGGGATGAATTGGAACACCCTGTGCACCAGGCCTTCTCACTTGACATTAGTGCCCAACCTCACTAATGCTCTTGTGGCTGGAAGAGCATAAATCCCCACAACCACATTTCAAAATATAGTGGAAAACCTCCCCAGAAGAGTGGAGGCTGTTACAGCAGCAAAGGGGGCACCAACCCTGTGTTACTGCCCATGGTTTTGGAATGGGCACACATGGGTGTAATTTTCAGGTGTCCACATACTTTTGGCTATGCAGTGTTGTCAATTCACAGACGGTTGGTTGAAAGAAGATGCAAACCAAGGAATTGTTCACTCTGCATAGTTCAACATTGCTTTTATATGTGTACATTGTGTGTCGGTATGTATATGCACCCCTGTATGTATATACTGTACATACATAGACCGATCAGCCATAACATTAAAACCATTGACAAGTGACATGAATAACATTAATTATCTCAATCCAATGGCACCTGTCAAGGGGTGGAATGTTTTAGGCAGCAAATGAACAACTAGATCTGTTGGAAGCAGGAAAAATGGGCAAGTGTATGGATCTGAGCGACTCTGACAAGGGCCAAAGGGACTTTGACTGCAGAGGCAGTGTGATGCCCTAGGCATGTTTTGCTGGGAATCCTTGGGTCATGGCATTCATGTGGATATTACTTTGACGTGTACCACTAACCCAGGGGTCGGGAACCTTTTTGGCCATGAGAGAGAGCCATGAACGCCACATATTTTAAAATGTAATTCCGTGAGAGCCATACAATCTGTTTAAAACTAAATACAAGTAAATGTGTGCATTTTATGTAAGACCAACACTTTTAAAGTACAATAAGTCTCTGAATTATTTTTAATAACGTTGTTATGCTGTTGCTAACCAATGATGAATAAAGTACTTCTTACCATTAATGCGACTTCTGGTGCTACATGGTTTTGCTGATGGCTTTGTAGTCTGGTTGATACGTGGTGAGGTTAAGCTTCATGCAGGCGTTGAGACTTCCATCCGTTAAATGTGATCGTAGGTTGGTCTTAATGTTCTTTAGATGTGAGAAAGACTGCTCACATGCATACGTAGAGCCAAACATTGTCAGTACAGCAATACTCACACGCTGCAGTGTGTGGTATGTGATGGGAAGCGTGTTCCAAGTTTTGACAATCAGCTGGTCCGCGGGTTGAAGTTTTTTCATTTCTCCCCACTTGTATTTGCTCGCAAACTCTGCTTGCTGTCGTGCAAGTCTTTCCAAATCTTCATTCAGTGACTTGAACTTATTCACCCACATGTCTGAGGCCTTCAGGTCAGCAGCTTGTAGCTCAAAATCTCTGACAGAGACACCGGGGATGTAACTCAGGTCGGCGCTGTCCACTGCACACTCGTGTGGATGGGTGATGAACTTAAAAAGACGAGTGCGCGCACGAAATTCTCCAAAGTGCGCTTTGAATGACTGCAGGAGATTAGATGTGAAGCCCGCTAGCTGCTGAAGATCAAGATGTTGAGCAGGGTCACTTGCTGTGCATGCATCTTTAAACTCTCCCAGTTTTTCAAAGTGTAGTAAACGACCTGTTTCAATGTCGGCGATGAGTTCTAGCTTGTTTTCAAATGCAAACACTGCTTGTTGAAGGGATAAGACTGTATTTCCAACGCCTTGCATTTTCACATTGAGCTGGTTCAGATGTTCAGTCATGTCCACGAGATAGTAGAACTTCAGGAGCCACTCAGTGTTAGCTAACTCAGGATGCTCGACGTTTTTCATTTCAAGAAAAGTCCGGATTTCGCTCAGACAAGCCGCGAAACGGCTGAGCACCTTCCCTCTTGACAACCAACGCACACTGCTGTGCAGAAGCAGACCAGGATAATTATTCCCAACTTCATTCAGCAGTGTTTTAAACTGGCGATCATTTAAAGCTCGGGCAACAATAAAGTTGACCACCCGAATGACCAGCGACATCACCTCACCAAGCTGCTCGCCACACATCTGAGCACAAAGCGCCTCCTGATGTAGGATGCAGTGAAAACTTAGGATGGGTCTCTTTTCATCTTCACGAAGAAGCGCTACAAATCCTCTGTTTTTCCCCACCATGCACGGAGCACCATCAGTACACACCGAAATAAGTTTATCCATCGGTAGATTTTTTTCTTTAGCGAGCTCAGTGAAAGACTTGAATAAATCCTCCCCTCTTGTTGTCCCTTTCATAGGCAAAACAGCAAGACTTTCCTCACGTAGTGTGTCACCGACAGCATACCTTGCAATCACGCTGAACTGGGATAAATGGCTTACGTCTGTTGACTCATCCAAAGCGAGAGAAAAGAATGGTGCTGCATTTATGTCCTTCACTTGTGTTGCCTCAATTTGATTTGCCATCATGATGGTACGATCGTGAACAGTTCTTGCCGACAGAGGCATGTCTTTTATTCGTTTGATCATCTTGTCTTTATCCGAAAAGTCGTCAAAAAGTTTATTGGCAACATCAAGCGTGAATGTTTTGGCATACTCCCCATCTGTGAATGGTTTTCCGTTTCTCACAATTGCTAAAGCACCAGCAAAGCTAGCCGAATTCCAGTCACCTTGTTGGGTCCAAACACGGAGTTGCTGCTGACTAGCTTGCACTCTGCACAGTAGCTCTTGACATGCTTTCTTCCTGCTGTCCCCTGCAGGATATTTCGATGCAAATGTAGTATGGCGTGTGTCGAAGTGCCGCTTTATATTTGACCGTTTCATCGATGCAATTTTATCATTACCTATTAGACACACTGCAGAACCTGCTCTCTCCACAAAGGCGAATTCCTCTGTCCATTCCTGCTGAAAAGTACGATACTCCTCATCTTTTTTTCTTTTAGCCATCATCTTCGATAAAAGGGTTTCTGCAATTAGCTAGCTGACTACTTGATTAAAAGGAGGGAAGTTTACTTCCTGACCTCACAACGACCCGTGTACGTTACGCATTATCCAATAAAAATTTGGTGTTGTCCCGGAGGACAGCTGTGATTGGCTCCAGCCACCCGCAACCATGAACATGAGCGGTAGGAAATGAATGGATTGAAATACATGAGAATGTTTTATATTTTTAACGTTATTATTTTTTTTTATTAAAGATTTGTCTGCGAGCCAGATGCAGCCATCAAAAGAGCCACATCTGGCTCGCGAGCCATAGGTTCCCGACCCCTGCACTAACCTAAACATTGTTGCAGACCAAGTATACCTCTTAATGGCAACGGTATTCCCTAATGGAAGTGGCCTTTTTCAACAGGATAATGCACCCTGCCACACTGCAAAAATTGTTTAGGAATGGTTTGAGGAACATAACCAAGTATTCAAGTTCTAATTCCCCAGATTTCAATCTGATTGAGCATCGTTGGGATGTGCTGGACAAACAAGTCTGATCCATGTAGGCCTTAACTCGCAAATTAATGGATCTGCTGCTAACATCTTGATGACAGATACCATAGAACACCTTCAGACGTGGAGTACAAGCCTCGATGTGTCAGCTGTTTTGGTGGAACTGGGGGACCTGCACAATATTAGGCAGGTGGTTTTTAATGATCAGAGTATATCAGGACCTTTTGTGGTTGTGATTTGGTTTGACATTTGTGCAAATCAATTTGTCCAAAAAACCAATGGTGTAATTTTCAGCATATATTCAATTTCAGTAAAACTCAAACATTATGTGGGTGGGTTTCATGCACATTTGATAAATAGCTGTAAAGCACACAATATCTATGATCTTTTAATTTTGAACATTTGCAGATACCTTTGATGAATTCTCCAATAGGCTGCTGATTCAGTCCATAAGTATTTTCATTATTTTGCCTCTGTTCACCAACACCATCGATTTGAAATGAAGCAATCAAGATGTGATTGAATTGTAGACTTTCAGTTTTAATTCCAGGGGTCTAACAAAAATATTGCATTAACTGTTTAGGAATTACAGCTGTTTTGACAGTCTCTCAATTTTTACAGGCTCAATAGTAATTGTAAAGTTGACTGATAAGCAGTTTCCATTATTTCATGACAAATTAAGATGATAAAAGGTCTGGAGTTGTGAATTTACATTTGGTAGCTGTTCATGGAAACTCATTATACGGTCCAAAGAGGTGTTCATGCAAGTGAAGGATGCCATCATTAGGTTGGAAAAACAAAACCGACTTATCAGAGAGATAGCAAAACTTTAGGAGTGGCCAAATCAACAATTTGGTACATTCTTACAATGAAGGAATGCACTGGCGAGCTCAGCACCAAAAGGCCTGGAAGACCACAGAAGACAACTAATGTGTTCTGATCACAGAATTATTTCCTTGGTTAAGGAAAAACCCTTCAATATTTAGCAATCAAGAGATGCCTTCATGAATGTAAATACAGAGGATTTATCTCAGGATGCAAACACTGGTAGCACTGGGTCACTGGTGTTTATTGATGTGACTGCTGATAGAAGTAGGGGGGACCTATGTAATAAATTGCTGTATTCCGTGAACAGTTAATGCAATATTTTTGTTAAACCCTTTTTTTTTTTAAAGCTGAAAGTCTACACTTTAGTCACATCTTTATTGCTTCATTTCAAATGGAAAAATTATGGAAATTTACAAATTATGAAAATTGCTTTTGGACCTATATATATTGGCTCCACACATTTATAGATTAATGTCTTTGGTAAATAAATTTAAAAAGGCATAGAACATACTATGGAAATAGGTTGGAAAAATAGATGTCTAAAAAGTCCTTTGTATTTTGATAAGCAAGCTTGGCATTTGCATAGCCTCGATGCATGTTCCTTGATTACCCAATGGCAGGTAACTCCCCCAAAACAATAGCCTTTGACCACTAAATCAAATTCCTGCTTTTGAAATAACATACAAAGCCATTTTGGGTAGATTTTTTTTTATTGAGAAACACTATAAAAAGTATAAAATGCATTAGACCTCCCAAGTCAGCTGAGAGACAACCTTTTGTTTTTTTTTGTTTTTTTTTGTTTATCAGTTTACCTTATTTACAAACAGTTGTATTGTTTTAAACAGTACACCTATAAACCAAGACTCTAAAGACCACAAAGTTTTTTTTGTTTGTTTTTTTTTAAAGCTGATACAACAAAAATGATAAAGATGTAAAGCATGAAAACAGTTTGAGTGATGTCCTAGTCATAAGGGACTGCATAAGGTTAAAATAGGGTTCATCTGTTGGTCTGGCCTCTTGTTTATTCTCCTCTCTTCATAATTAAGAGTGTCAAATGGCTGTTCCAAAATTTTTGACAAAATTAATGATGTCTGCCATGTTGTGCTAAGAAGCAGCAAAGTTCCTAACTAGCTAGCTAAATTTCAAAAATTTATTGTTAAACAATATTAAGTAAAATGCATTGTTTTAAAAATAAATTACGTTTTGCGTGGCTGCCAGGGGCATAACCTGAAGATTTCTTTAGCCCCGAGTAATTCTCTACTTGGTGTGGTTTATCACTACGTAATTGAACATCAGTAAAAGAAGACAGCAGTGTTGAAATTTTATATCTTCAGTGAGTGGAGGCGTGACCAATCAGACAGGGTTTACAGGAAAATATGTGGAAATACTCGTTTCTTATTGACTGACAGCTTAGTTCGCTAACTTAAAACGCTAGCTCAGTCAGTGTGAGGGGGGGAAAAAATGGATATGCCGATTTTTTTTTAACAAAAAATAATTATTATTTATTTTTTTAAACCAGTAAAGGGGAAACTGAAACAGTAACATCCTCTCATGCTGAGCAGGTGTGTAAATGTCTGAGGTCCAGTTTACCCAAACATGATATGAGCAGATCATAAGGATAGTGCCTAAGCATAACGTACTTTGCATGGCACTGTAGCAGCTAAACCCATAGCTTAGTTGTGCCTCCCCTTGGCTAGTGACACCAAACTAGTTAGAAAAGTTTTATTTTATTGGTCTGGTAGTCCAACAGTGATAACACCTGAGGAAAGTTTTATGATGAATCCAACTTTTTCTGATCATGTCATACATTGATGCGCAAGAATTACTAAAAGACAGGCGTGGACTGACCATTGGAAAGTATGGGAATTTTCCGCCCTTGTGAGGGGCCAGTCTTTTTTTCCCCCATCCCTGGCATTATATAGCCTATATATATAGATATTCAATAAGTCATCTTAGCTGCAGCAACACTTTCATAGTTTTACATATTAGCTTAACACAAACAATACAAATGAACAGATTTTGTTTTTTATTTTTAATTAATGATTCATTGATAGAGAAACATGTTGTCAGTTCGTATTTGGTGCATCAAATGTGGGACACTTAAAAGCAAATTCCTGGGCTGCTTTTTGTTGCCAGTCCTCCCCTGCTGAAAGAACTGAGTTTCACTTTGTAGTGTATTTTTGTAGGTTTGATAGGTTTTGAAAGTAACTTGAAATAAAGTAATTGGTAATCTGATTACTTTTTACATGCAGTAATCAGTAATGTAATCAAATTACAATTTTAAAGTAGTAATTAGTAATCTGTAGTGGATTTTTTTTTTTTTTTTTTTTTTTTTTTTTTTGAGTAACTTACCCAACACTGGTCTGGACCGGAACCAAAATGATGTATTAAAAGCCTGTTATCCAATTAGCATTAATATTTGCTGCTCTTAAAACACAGTGTACTTTAATCTGTCATAGAAACCATGCTTCATTGGATTCCTTTTGGTAGCGTGTTGCGGGCTTCAAAGGAGTTTTGCCATCATCAAATTAAAAGCATGCTCAATTAGATTCAGGTCAAAGTCTTGGGTTGCTTTCGAAATTTGCTTTGGGTCAACTTCAGTGTTGAATCTGAATCTGAGCAGATAATATAGCCTTATACACCAGAATTCATCCTGCTGCTTTTGTCAGCAGTCACATAATCAAGAAATACAAGTTCCATTGGCAGTTCTATTGGCAGCCATACATATGAGGTGATGTCAGGACTCTACGGTAACAATTTCTTTTAGGAGCACTTGTGCTCCTAATTACAAAAATTTAGGAGTATGGTTGAAGTTTAGTTTTTTTTGTTTGTTTGTTTTTTAGAGATGGTAACGTTAATGTGCCACAATATAACACATGAGAAATGTATGGGAAAATGATGAGGCATGAGAAAACTTGAGTTTGTCAATTATGGCAGAATTTAGGAACATGGTTTTACAGGCTGTATGCAAAAAAAAAACACAACTGTTAACTTGTTCCACCTTGTAAACAAATAAAATAAACCTCAGTGTTCAGTATTTGATGTCTGCTCCCCTTAAACATATTTAAAGTTACACCATTAGCCATTTTCCACTGTCATGGTTCTGGGCTGAAGCCAGTTCTCGAACTACTCTGCGTATATTGTGTATATAGGCCTATCTGAATAATCTCATATAGGATGTGATTGGGTGAGTTAATGTATCTGCTAGATGCAAAGTGTTTAGTTTAATGGTGTTCATTACTGATGCTCCGATCAAGATTTTTGATCCAAAACCGATCCAGAAACCAAGCTTTAGTCAGGAGGTCCATCATAAACAGTTAAATGTAAGATCTCTGCTCATGGTCACTGTTAAATGAATTACAATAATAGCAATGAGAAATACTGTTGGTTAATTGATGAATAAACAAGCATGAAATATTTATTTTTAAATATCTTAAACAATAGTCCTAATTAATAGTAGATTAACACAAACATGATCTATATTAGGAAAAAGAAGGCTAATAGCTTTCTAAGGAAATAGCCTACTAAGCTTAATGTCAAATTGATATTAAATGCAACCCATAGTAATTAAACCTTTTCATTTCTCATTTTATTTATATTTTATGAATTTATTATATCTTTTTTTATATGAAATGATTTTATTTATAACTAAGCACATTTTCTGTCTTTACATTTTATTACTTTTTTTGTTCATCAGTTTTAGATCTGTTCCCCCCAGTACAGAGTTGCCATGTCTCCTGATAATATTGCATTTTTTGTGAAATTAAATCAAAACACGAAAACGCGAGTTGACTTTTCGTGTGATATCTGGCAACTGTGAGTTTAAAGGAAGTGAATGCGCTGTCTATTAGAGTTGGTGAGTGGAGCGCTGCAGCGTACTGTATGTTTACAGACTGAACAGTTGCTATTCTTGATTATGATTGGTTAGAAATGATTTAATAAAGAAGTTTGAATTGCACCCAATATTATAGCGTTAGCAATAGTATTAATTTACTCCGCCTGACACCGCTGTGGCTACACAAGCATGTCACAGTCACAGGTTCAGGTCATTTTGCGATGATCAATAAAAGATGTTGGTTTGTGAGATCGGTAAGTTGAGAGAAGCAGATGATGTACAGTGTTACCCTTGTCATCATAATGGCTTCTTTGCAGTATTTACACACTTGGTTGGTTGACTGAGGTGATGAAAAGCAGTGCGAAAGTAACTGTTGTGCGGTGTAGCTAGATGCATTTTGGAGTTGTAGTTTTTATTCCGATTGTATTATACAACTCGCACTGTATTTTTCAGTCGCAAATGCGAAATGGTCGCACTGTAGAGCCCTGGGTGTGTTTCAGACCCTTTCCTTCTCCATACTGTCCTCTTACCATCATTCTGGTACAAGTTCATCTTTGCCTCATCTGTCCATAGGATGTTGTTAGAGGCATCATTAGAAAATTTTTTTTTTTTTGGCAAATTTTAATCTGGTCTACCTGTTTGAGATTTACCAATGGTTTACATCTTGTTGTAAACCCTCTGTTTTTACTCTGGTGAAGTCTTCTCTTGATTAACTTTGACACAGATAAACCTACCTCCTGGAGGGTGTTCTTAATCTGACCAACTGTTATGAAAGGCTTTTCCTTCAGCAGGGAAAGAATACATTCAAGGCCTCTTAGTGTTCACTGGCACATTCTTTATTTTTAAGAATGTACCAAATAGTTGATTTGGCCACACCTACGTTTTTCAGCCTAGTGATGGCTTGCTTCATGCTAGTGAAGAGCAAAGAGCGAAAGCTCTTTGGATTAACTCTTCATATTGAGAGTTAACAGCAACAGATTCCAAATGCAAATATCACACTTAAAATCAACTTTAGACATTTTATCTGCTTACTTGTAAGTGAACTAATGAGGGAATAAAACATACGTGGCCTTGGAACAGCTGCACAGTTAGATTTGGTCCCTTAAAAGTGCTGTAATTCCTACACAGTTTACCTGATTTGGTCGTAATACTTTTACGTTATAGTTGCAATGACATGTTTCGTGACTATGCAGTGTTTATAAATGAGGGACCTGGAAAACCATCTTACATTCTGTTACAAAGTCTTTCCAAAAGATCAGTGTTCTGATTCACTGGGAGAGGGCTATTGTTGGTATTCTTAATGCCATCATTACCTTAATCTATGCCATACTGTTCCTATTTTTTTTTTTTAATCCGCTGTCTATTATTCAACTCAATTCAGTTTTATTTGTATATTATTTGTATTGACATTGTTACAAAGCAGCTTTATAGAAATGTATGCATTTCAGATCTAAATTTTAAATTGATAAATTTATCTCTAAAGAGCAATCCAGAGGCAACGGTGACGAGGAAAAACTCTCTGAGATGAGAGACTGAGATGTCTCAACATCTCATCCTTCGAATTCCATGCAGTTAGTTACCTCCCCAATCAATCTCATCATCTACTGCCCTCCTCGTCCTCTAGGAGATTTTCTTGAAGAAATGGACATGCTCCTCAGTCTTTTCCCTACCAACAGCACTCCTTTTACACTCCTTGGAGACTTCAACTTTTCCTCTGATAAGCTCAAGTCCTCTTGCCTTCTCCCTCTTCTGCATTCCTTCTTGACATTCAACAGCTACCCACCCACACACAAGGGAGGAAATGTCCTGGACCTGGTCTTCAGTCGCCCCTCTCCAGCTATAGACATTAATGCTATCGCACTCCACACCTCTGATCATCACTTGGTATCCTTCATCACCCCCCTCCCTATCCTGCCTAAAACCAGCTACCAATACTTCTCTCCTACCTGCTGAAACCTCCATTCTGTCTCTCCTCCCTCCAAAGCTTCCTGCACACTATGATCCCGTCCAGACCCCGACTCCTTTTTCTCTCCCTACCAATGTAGTTAGCCACAGACACTTTCCTCTCCTTGCTTTCCTCATCTATGGACCTCCTCTGCCCTCTATCCTCTTAACCTAGGAGGATTTCTCACCCTATTCGTTGGCTGTCAGATGTGTTCTCATCTGAAATGACTTCTGCTAAGTCTGCCTTCTACAAGGATAAGCTCAAAGCTTCTGTACAAGGCCCTCGCAAGCTCCACAACATCTTTCAACCCACCAGCTCCTCTTGCTCAGTCCTCCCTGACTGCTGAAGACTTTGCCACCTTTTATGATGAGAAGATTGAAAAAATCTGTCCGACTTTCACTTCCACCCCAACTCCTACACCACCTACTGAAGATTCCCCTTTTTCCTTAACTGGCACATTTTTCTAATCTAGCAACAGAAGAGATCCTGCAAGTCATTTTGTCCTGCAATCCTACCACATGCCTATTGGCTCCAATTCCTTCCACAATGCTCCAGACCATCTCACAAGACCTCCTCCCCTATCATCAATGGCTCCATATCATCTGGTCATGTAATAACTGCATTCAAGAGAGCAAGGATTATTCCCATCCAGAAGAAACCCACTCTGTATCTCTCTGACATCAGCAACTACCAACTGGTATCACTTCTCTCTTTCTTTCTAAAATCCTTGAACACACTGTCTACAATCAACGTTCTCTCTACCTCTCACAGAACAACCTCCAAGGTCCTAACCAGTTTGGCTTCAAAGCAGCACGTTCCACACAGACTGCCCTTTTGGCAGTCACTGAGAAGCTCCATGCTGCTCGATCAGCCAAACTGTCCTCATCCTCCTTGACTTTCAGCAGCATTTGACAGTCAACCACAAGACTCTCTTGTCCACCCACATGAGTCTCGGAATTCATGGTATAGCATGGCAGTGGTTTGTAGGAAACCTGGAAGGTCGCTCATACTAGGTGATGTGGAGGGGATTCACATCTGCTCCCTGCAGGCTCTCCACTGGTGTTCTGCAGGTGTCCCACAAGGCTCAGTACATGGTCCTCTTCTGTTCTCACTCTATACTTGATCTCTTGGTGAGGTCATATCCTCACATGGGTTCTCATTCCATTGCTATGCGGATGACACTCAGCTCACCCTCTCTTTCCCTCCCTCAGATCCTCTTGTTTCTGCTCAGATCTCAGCATGTCTAGTAGACATCTCATCATGGATGGCAGCTCATCAGCTGAAAACTTAATCCCAGCAAAACTGAACTACTGTTCATCCCAGGTAATTCACCACCATGTCAGGATCTTGTGATCTCCCTGGACAACTCTCTGATCCCACCTTCGGTTAGTGCACGCAACCTTGGGGTAACCATGGACAATCAAATTTTCCCTTTTCCTTTTTCTCTCACATTGCTAATCTGTCACACTCATGTCGATTTCTCCTTTACAACATCAAAAGAATTTGTTCATTTCTATCCATATAGGCCACTCAGGTGCTGGTTCAGTCTCTTGTAATTTCGAGACTGGACCACTGCAACTCCCTCCTGGCAGGTCTTCCTCTGAGTGTCATTCAACCTTTGCAACTGATCCAGAATTTTCAACCTTCCTAAGTTCTCCCACACCAGCCCATTGCTATGCTCCCTCCACTGGCTTCCTGTAGCTGCCCGCATCAGATTTGAAACACTGATACTTGCCTACAAAGCCAAAAATGGACCAGCACCCACTTACCTCAAATCACTTATCACACCCCACACTGCACCACGCTCTCTTCGAACCTCTAGCACTGCTAGACTGGTGTCACTCAGGGTACAAGGAAGGTGTGCATCAAGACAATTCTCTGTTCTGGCACCTAGGTGATGGAATGAACTTCCCCTAGATGTCCCAATAGCTGAGTCACTGGTGGTTTTCAAACGATGTCTAAAGACCTACATCTTCCTAAAGTACTTAAATTAGTACTTTTAATTTTAAAAAATCTATATTTTCTTACTATATTATCTCACAACAGAGTTTTAAGACCCCTGGTATTCTTAGTCCGTGACCTAGTGACCCTTTATTGGGATGTATTTATTGGTAGAGACTTCAAAGCACTTCTGTAAGTTGCTCTGGATAAGGGCGTCTGCCAAATGCCATAAATGTCGATGATATGAGGAAGAAACCTTGAGAGGAACGAGACTCAAGAGAGAACCCACCCTCATCTGAGTGACCTTGGTGTTACGACCCAGACTAGGTTGAGTCACACAAAGTAACCAGCTCGCAGTTCAAAGGGAAAAACCTCTGAATAAGGGAAACCAGGAATAACTGACACAAACAGATTTCAATGAAGTTGTTTTATATTGTGTAAATCAGCAAGTAAGTGTGTGTGTGTGTGTGTGTGTGTGTGTGTGTGTGTGTGTGTATATATATATAAATATAAAACTGTGCATGGAACACAACGCCAGGCGTCTCTTCAAGGTGGGCCAAGGCCAAAACAAAAGAATTCTTGGTTTAGAGAGCTAGTTTACCTAAAAGAAAAACAACAAAAATCAAATGTACTTCCCTAACTCCCTAATCCAAAAACAGAGACAAAACTCTCTGAACAGAATGGCAGCCACAACCTTACTGCCGGTAAACCGAGTGAAACATGTATAAAGTGGTGAATATATACACACAAACAGGTTCAGGGATAACCAAACTCAGTCATAAACAGGCAAAAGTCAGAACCAAAACAGCAGTCAGAACAAAGAGTGCCGTAACCACAAGGGCAAGCAACACGAACCAAACGCAATCTCTTAACACCACCAAATCACAGGTAACCACCTCCAACATCCTCCCTCTCTCTCTCTTCTCTTCCTTTTTAAATATGGTCACCTTTTAGTGATGTTATCATGGGAGGCAAGAGAAAGGCAGGATAGGGAATGTTGGAAAATCTGGGAGGGAGTCCGGACCTGCACACAAACATGGCACAATACACACTCAAAAAAAGGCTTCCCATCCAAAAGATTAGCAGGTTGTAACACCGGATAGTGGAATTATAAATGATTCCCTTCTAAAACTGTGTGCTACACAATAAAACAAAAAGAGCAACTATGTAATCAGGAAAATCACCACAGTCTCAACATGAAGTCTATTCCGCTGAAGTCATGAACTGTCCACCAGTGGAGACCCGAGCGCAAAGTCTGTTTGTGCAATTATAGTCCCAAAACCGCAAACCCAGACCCAAGACACCACACCAAAACTGCCCACATCAATTGCAGCCCAATGCCATGGCTTCCTAGTGTGTCCCCAGGCTGTACATATGGGGCCACCCTCAGCAATAGTGACTGGCCTCCAAGCGACAAGAATTTCAGAGGCAAGGCATCAGAACGGTCCAGGCCAGCTCAGAGAGCAGAATGGGTCAGGCCCACTGCTACCCCAGGAGCAACACATGTAGAGCTTGTGATTGGGATGATTAGACGTTGGTATCAGCCAAAGACTTTGCAGGTGTTGGCGTCATCTGGAATCTTCTTAGAGGCTGGTTCTGAGCTGGAACCGGCACATTTACTGATTGCCTCAGGATGCCCAACCTGGAAAAGGAAACAAATTGAGAAGGATTAGCGTAGCAGCTGTTCATTGCATTTCAGGCAGAGATGTTCATGTGCATTTGTTAATATTTTATCAGCGATGACTGGAGTATAAGGTTAAGAGATGTGTTATGTGAATGCTAGGCTAAAGAAATGTTTTTAATCTGGATTTAAACTGAGTGTGTGTCTGAACCCCCGAACGTTATCAGGACTGGCTATTCCAGCGTTTAGGAGCCAAGTGTGGAAAAAGCTCTACCTCCTTTAGTAGACTTTGATATCCCCGGTATTATCAAAAGTCCACAGATTTGCAACCTTAAAGAGCGTGATGGATTGTAATGTGGTAGAAGATTGGTTAAATACAAATAAGCTTGGCCACTTAAGGCTTTATAGGCTAGTAGCAGTATTTTATAATCAATACGGAACTTAATAGGTAACCAATGTAGTGATGATAAATTGGGGGTAATATGTTCATATTTTCATTACAGCTGCAACAACTAATTGATAACATTGATTATGAAAATTGTTGTCAACGAATCTCATTATTGATTAATCGGTCTGCGTGGGGTACATTTACTCAAATGTCTCAAATGATGTACTATACATTTACACTATGCACTGTGTACTCTACTGTCTAGTGTGTGAATTTTAGAAAGGTAATATCATCTCAAATACACTAGGGGATTTTTTACTAACCGGAAGTATAAGCCGCTTCCTAGTCGATGGCGCATGATGTCATACGCATGTAATGCGCCGCCGCTAGCTTTAGCAGACACCCAGAGTCACCAACAATGACTTTCTTCAGTTTGTCAGCATTACCATTTATTCCCATCATGAATCCCATCCCCTCAGTCACCAACAGACGGAGGCGTAATAGTCAAGTGAATGAGGAGGAAAGTGTGCAACCTCCAAGTCCTCTAAGGCAGGGAAACATTTTATATTAAACACAGCGGAGATCAAACAGTGATGCACGAGCACAAACTTATGTTTATATCCAAAATGCTCCACTGTGTGCGCAAGGGACTGGGAAAACTTTTGTAGTTTATTATAACAGAAGTGATGTGTTAGTAACGAGGCCGCGTTGCTCCTCACACGCGTGTAGACGCGGTGATGCACAGTGGGAATGCGAGTAAGACCTGTAATTTCTAATTAAAACACTACGATCATAAGTAAAACAATATGTCTAAAGGCAGTAACAGAAACCACAAGGTGCAGTGAAAGTGAATTTTTATTATTAATTTAATAGGGCAGTGGTAGCTCAGTGGTAGGCAGTGGACTACTGATCGGAAGGTCATAAGTTCAGATCCAACCAAGCTGCCACTTCTGGGCCCTTGAGCAAGACCCTTAATCCTCAACTGCTCAGTTATATAAAAATGAGATAAATGTAAGTCGCCCTGGATAAGGGCATATGCCAAATGCCATAAATGTAAATGTAGGAGATATATGGGTTGAGGTCTGGGCTCTGACTTGGCCACTCCAAAAGGCGGATTTTGTTTTTCTGAAGCCATTCTGTTGTGGACTTGCTCCGGTGTTTTGGGTTGTTGTCCTGTTGCATCACCCAACTTCTACACAGTTTCAGCTGACGTACAGACATTCTCACATTATACTGAAGAATTGTCTGATATACTTGGGAATTCATCTTCCCCTCAATGATTGCAAGCTGGCCAGGCCCTGATGCAGCAAAGCGGGCCCTTTCTACGACAGATGTAGTGCTGTGTTTTTTCCAAATAGTTCAATCTTAGTTTCATCAGTCCACAAAACATTTTGCCAGTACCACTGTGAAGTGTCAGTGTGCTCTTTTGCAAACTTCAGGCATGCAGCGATGTTCTTTTTAGTAAGCAGTGGCTTCCTTCGTGGTGCCCTGCCATAGATACCCTGCTTGTTCAATGTTTTACATATTGTAGACTCATGAATAGAGATGTTGGCCAGTTCCAATGATGCCTTCAAATCTTTGGCTGTCATTCAGGCTTGTTTCTTTACCTCATTGATGAGTCTTCGTTGTGCTCTTGGTATCATTTTGACTGGGCGCTAATACCAATCCTTCGGGCACTTCTTGGTAGAGAAGCAACAGTCCCAGAGTGTCTCCATTTGTGGAATGTTTGCCTAACTGTAGACTGGTGAATTTCTAAAGTCTTTGAAATCACTTTGTAACCCTTGCCGGCTTTATGTAAATCAACAATTGTTGATCGTAGATCCTCTGAAAACTCTTTTTGGTGAGGCATGGCTCACATAAACATGTGCTTCTTGTGCAGAGACTCCAAAAGTTTGAGGGGTTTTTATCAGTCAAAGTAGCTGTAGTCCACACCTCTAAACCCATTTTCTTAACGAGACTCTAGATGTGCTAAAACCTGACTCCAATTAGCTTTTTTGAGGTCATTAACTCAAGGGTTCACATACTTTTTCCACAAGCACTATGAGGGTTTTTTTGGTTGTTCTCAATAAAGACATGAGGGATCAGAATTTTTTTTTTGCTATTATTTTAGGCACATTATATTTGTCAATACCCTTGTCTTAAATGAAGAACAGATCACATTTCATGACAAATTTATTCATAAAACCATGAAATCCAAAAGGTTCACATACTTTTTCATGCCTGTGTGTGTGTGTGTGTGTGTATGTGTGTATATATATATATATATATATATACACACATACACACACACACAAGTTTATATGATATATTGGTATTTATGCATTATTTTTTTATGGATGCACAAAAAGCACTGAATTAAACTACAATACTAAATTAATAATATATCTTCTGGTGTGTGTCTGTGTGTATTGGGTTATTTTATGATTTGGACAAACAGTTGTGTAAAGTTTTAGTCTGAAGTTTATATTTGTAACACTCAGTTTGTGGATTTTATTTTACCCCCTATCTGATTAATCGAAAAAAAATAATCGCCCAACTGACGATTATGAAAATAATCGTTAATTGCAGCCCTAATTTTCGTTATCTGGTAAGCAATCTAGCAGCTGCATTTTGGACTAACTGTAACTTATTTATTGAAGATGCAGGACAACCACCGATCAGTGCATTACAATAATCCAGTCTTGAGGTCATGAATGCCTGAACTAGTTTTTCTGCATCAGGAACAGATAACATGTTACGTACCTTGGCAGTATTTCTAAGAAGGCTGTTTTTGTTACATGGGATATATGATTTTCAAATGACAGTTTGCTGTCTAATAGAAAATCCAGGTCTTTGACTGTAGAGGATGAAGCAACCGTGCATCATTCTAAATGCAGATTGTATTGTAAGAGCTTTTGTGTACAGATTTTTTTAATCTGTACAGAAGTTTTATAAGAATTTAGTAAAAGAAAATTACCAGTCATCTAGTCTTTAATGTCCAACACATTCTGTTAATTTGGAAAATTTTGAAATTTCATCTGGTCTTGTAAAAATATATAGCTGAGTATCATCAGCATAATAGTGGAAATTAATCCAATGTCTTCTAATAATATTTCCATTGGGCAGCATGTATAAAGAAAACAGCAGGGAGCCTAACACCGATCCTTGTGGCACACTATACTTTACTGCCGTTACGTTAGAAAGTTCATCATTTAAACAAACAAAATGGTAGTGGCCAGACAGGTAGGGTCTAATACATTTTAATGCCTGTCTCTGAATACCAATGTAGTTTTGAAATCTATCTAATACTATGTCATGCTCTATAGTGTAGAAGGCAGCACTAAGATTAAGTAAATCAAGCAGTGAAATGCAGCCTTGGTCAGATGCCAGAAGTAAGTCATTTGTAATTTTGACAAGTGCAGTCTCTGTGCTGTGTTGTGGCCTGAAACCTGATTGAAATTCTTCATAGATGCCATTATTCTGTAAAAAGGAGCATAATTGAGCAGACAACTTTTTCTAATACTTTAGAAATAAATGGAAGGTTTGAGATTGGTCTGTAATTTGTTAGTTTACTAGGATCTAGAGAGGCTTAATAACCACCAGCTTGAATGTTCTTGGGTCGTAACCTAGAGAGAAATAGGAGTTAATAATATTGAGGAGAGGCTGTCCTACTACAGGAAGAAACTCTTTTATTATATTAGTGTGTATGGGATCTAGTATAAATGTGGCTGATTTTTGTGTTAAATTTTGTAAGCTGTTCCTGTCCAATAGCGGTAAAGGACTGCAATTGTTCTTAGGAAACAATATTGGAGGCTAAAACTTGTGATGCTGCTGTTGGTTGTACATTTCCAATTATATGCCTGATGCTTTCAATTTTCTCAGTGAAGAAATCCATGAAGTCATTACTACTAAACTGCGTTGGCATATTAATTTTTGGTGTTGTCTTAATTGTTAATCTAGATATTGTATTGAATAAAAACCTAGGATTGTTTTGGTTATTTTCTATGAGTTTATGTATATACTTTGCCTAGCAGCTGTTAGAGCCTGTCTATAGCTAGACATACTGTCCTTCCACACAATTCGAAAAACTTCCTAGATTAGTCCCCCCCCCCCCCCCATTTGCGCTCAAGGTTACGAGTTGCCCTCTTGAGCATGAGTATGACTGTTGTACCATTGAGCAGGACCTTTGTCTGTAACCTTTTATTAATTTGATGGGGGCAACATTATCTAGAGTGCTAGAGCGCATGGTGCCTATATTGCTGTTCACCATATCAAGTTCAACTGTATCTATAGGTACACGGCGCAGTTGGGACAGATCAGGCAGCTTGTTTATGAATCTGTCCATAGTGGTTGGAATAATAGTTCTACAACACACTATACCTGTGAGCCCTCTAGATCTGCTCCTTTACCAAAAGCCAGGTGCACACTGTGCGATTTTTAATAGTCCTTTGCGACTGTTGCTTGTCAGACTGTACGAACATGATACCTAAGTAAGTAAGTAAATTTTATTTATATAGCACATTTCACACAGCAAAGCTGAACAGAGTAAAGAAAGTAAAAATAGAAAACAGAATAAAACCAAATAAAAACAGACAATAGTAAAAATTAGATTAAAATGCTTGGGAGAAGATTTAAACCTCTTTTTAAAAGTGGTAATAGAAGGTGCAAGGCGGATGTCCAGTGGCAATTGATTCCATAGATGAGGGGCAGCAACTGAAAAAGCTCTATCCCCCTTTGTTTTTAACCGGGAACGAGGGACATGCAAAAGTAACCTATCAGAAGATCTTAAAAGTCTGTTCGCTAAATGTGGTGTAAGAAGATCCTTGAGATAAGAAGAAGCTTGATCATTAAGAGTTTTAAAAACAAACATCAGAATCTTAAACTGAATCCTAAAACAGACCGGGAGCCAATGGAACGTAGCTAAAATTGGGGTGATCCAATCAAATTTCTTTGCCCTAGTCAACAGCCTTGCAGGTGCATCCTGAACCATCTGGAGACTAGCCAGAGATGACTGAGGAAGACCCAAGTATAAGGAATTACAATATTCTAAGTGCGAAGTGATAAAAGCATGAATAACCTTCTCCAAATCTTGGAAAGACAACAATGTTTTAAGTGTAGAAATAATAGTTGATAAAAACTATTCTTAACGACTGAATTTATTTGTTTGGTTAAGCATAATTCTGAGTCCAGATTGATGCCAAGGTTCCTAATCTGGGAAGAAATTGAGGGGAAATGGTTACGAAGCTCATTAATGAGACCATCTCTCAATCTCAGGTGGCCAAAAACAATTATTTCTGTTTTGTCTTCATTAAGTTGGAGGAAATTATTTGTTAACCATTTTTTAATGTCGTCCAGACAGTCTAACAATGGCTGAATGAATTCACCAGCTTTCAATGGTATGTACAACTGGGTATCATCAGCATATAAATGAAAAGAGACATTGTGTGCCCTAACAGTATTCCCCAGTGGACGCATATACAAGTTAAAAAATAAAAAGTAGGCCCAAAATGGAGCCTTGAGGTACACCACTAATAATCGGAGCGGAAGATGAGGAGAAATTACCCAACGCTACCGAAAAGGACCGGTCCTTAAGATATGAGCTGAACCATTGTAGGGCGGCACCCTTGATACCAAACAGATGCTCTAAGCGCCAAAGAAGTATGTTGTGGTCTACAGTATCAAAGGCAGCTATAAGATCTAGTAGCATCAACACAGCTGTACCTGCTGTAAGCCATGTCACACTGTAGGATCTCAGTTGTCATTAATGTCAGTCTGTACGACAGTCAAGACGCGAAAAATGGACACACACAAGAAGACTTGTATGGCGTAGGAGAAGCCACGCTACAGGATTGTGCCTCAAATCTTCTGACCCTGCCAGAATTCAATCAGAGGAAAAATTTGATCACTACAGCCATTACTCGGCTGTCAGGGAACAATCTAGCGATCACAGACTTCAGATTTTGCCCTAGGATTATAGGAATCTTTTAGGATTCTGAAAATTTCTCAGATGACCAAATCATGGCTAAAATTGTAATGTGAACCCGGCTTAAGAAAAAAGCTATTCACAAAAAGCTTGATTTAAGCAAATATGTTTTTAGCCTGGACTTAAACACTGAGACTGTCTGAGTCCCAAACACTAATTGGAAGGCTGTTTCATAACTGTGGGGCTTTGTAAGAAAAAGCTCTTCCCTCTGCTGTAGCCTTCACTATTTGAGGTACCAATAAATATCCTGCATCTTTTGATCAATGTAGACATGGCAGATCATGAAAGACCAAATGTTTGCTCAGGTACTGTGGCGCGAGACCATTCAGTGCTTTATAGGTCAGTAGTAGTATTCAGTGTGAAATTTTACAGGTAGTCAATGCAGTGTGGGTAAGGGGTGATGTGGTCATATCTTCTAGTTATAGTAAGGACACTTGCAGCTACATTCTGGACTAACTGCTACAGTAGGAACTGATAACATTCTGTCATGAAATCAGATATTGCAACTAGTAATTAGTTAACGCATACACTATATGGCCAAAAGTGTGTGGATACCTGACCATCACACCCATATGTGCCCATTCCAAAACCACTGGCATTAACATGTTGGTCTCCACTTTGCTGTTATAATAGCTTCCATTCTTCTGGAAAGGCTTTCCCCTAGATTTTGGAACATGGCTGTGGGGATTTGTCATTTACAAGAGTATTTGTGAGGACAGGCACTGATGTCAAGTAAGAAGGCCTGGTGCACAGCTGGCGTTTCAATTCAAACCAAATGTTGTCAGGGTTTGTGTCACTTGAGTTCTTCCACATGCAACATTGGCAAGCCATGTCTTTATGGACTTCACTTTGTGCACAGGGGGCACTGTCATGATGAAACAAGTTTGAGCCCTTTAATTCCAGTCAAAGGATATCTTAATTCTACAACAAAAATGTAAGTCATTATAGACAATTGTTTGCTAACAGCTTTGTGGCAACAGTTTGATGAAGGCTGTTATGGGTGTGATGATCAGATGTCCTCACACTATTGGCCATACAGTGTAGTAGTTGATAATTTTGGTGCTCTGTTTGAAATTGAGAGAGCCTTGAAAATGCAATATAAAGTTTGATGCATTATGAAGCTTGGATAAGTGTTTGCTAACAATTATTTGTTTCACCTTTACGTTTACAGATCAGAAAATGCTACTGCTGCTTAAAGAATATGAGAACAACAGCATGAGTTTGATGGAATTTCAGTAAGTAGGTTTTCATCTATGGGTTATGTGTGTGGATATTGCTGTTATTCCTACAATGCAAAACTATCAGGTATGAGATATATACTGACTGAGAACTTTACTAGTAACTCTACACAAATACCGGGTGGGCTCTCACTTTGCTCTCAAAACCGCCTTGACTCTTTGAAAACATTCCTTTGAGATTTTGGTCCATGTTGTCATGATTCCATCCAGCAATTCCTGCAGATTTTTTAAGTGCACTTTCATGCTAAGAATATCCCTTTCTACCACATCACAGAGGTGTTCTGTTGGATTCAGATTCGGTGACTGGGAAGGCCACTGAAGAGCATTGCACTCATTGTCATGTTCATGAAAACAGTTTGAGATGACTTGCTTCGTGATATGATGCATTGTTGTGCTGGAAGTAGCCATTAGAAGATGGACAACTTGTGGCCATGAAGGGATGCATGTCTTCAACGGTCCAGTTTTAGTGAGCCTCTGCCCACTACCACCTCAGCTTTCTGTTCTTGGCTGACAGAAGTGAAACCTGACATGGTCTTCTGCTTTTGTGGTCCATTTGCCTCAAGGTTCACTGTTGTGCATTCTGATATTCTTTTCTGCTCACCACAATTGTACAGAATGGTTATCTGAGGTACTGTAGCCTTTCTGTCAGCTCGAACCAGTCTGGCCATTCTGTTACCTTCAACAAGGCATTTCCGTTGGCAGAACAGTGGATGTTTTTTTTTTTGTTTTTTTTTTTGTTTTTGGTTTTTTTTTTTTTTTTTTTAATTGCACCATTCTGACTAAACTCGACTGTTGGTAAAAAATCTGAAGAATCAGCAGTTATAGAATCGCTCAAACCAGCCGTCTGGCACCATCAATCGTGCCACGGTCAAATTCACTGAGAACATTTTTTTTTTCCCTGTACTGATGGTTGACATGAACCCAAAGCTGCTGGCCTGTATCTGCATGATTGTATGCATTGCACTGCTGCTACACGATTGGCTGATTTAGATAATTGCATGAAATTGTAGTTGTATAGGTATTCCTAATAAAGTCTTCAATGAGTGTAATAATGTTTAGGTGTCAAAAGAATATGAATATAGGATAGGTAAAGTTTGTCACGACAAACTTTGATGTTGGCTTGACAAAACCAAAAGTTTAAAGTAGTTATCAGTTTGAAATCTGAAGTTAATGTGCAGTTTTAAGAAAGAAAGAGAAACAGATAGATAGGGTTGGCATTAGATAGATGGCTAGAGTGCCATTACATCTAGAGTTTGCCAGATAGCTAGGGCACCAGTGCTTCTAGTGTTGAATGGATGGATCGATAGATGGATCAAATACTTGAGTTGGATAGCTAGGGTGCCAATACTTTAGAGTTGAATAGATAGATGAATTGAGTCTCTGTTACAGGAACATTTGACACTGCGAGGGAGAGAAGAGGGGCTTTAGGTGTGTGTGTGTTGACAGTTGCAGTTTGAAATCTTGAACACCGTTTCTAAGAAAAATGATAACTAAATAGCTAAAGTCCGTTACGACAAACTATGATGTTGGCTTGAAAAGTTAAAATAGTTATTGTAATGTGCAGTTTTAAGAAAGAAAGATAAAGAGTGCCAATACTTTGAGTTGGATGGATAGCTGGGGTTCCAGTACTTGTAGCGTTAGATAGCCAGGGTGTCAAAACTTTAGAGGTGAATGGATGGATGAAGTGAGAATCTCTGTTACAGGTACAATGACTGAGGTAGAGAAGAAGGTCTTCAGGCCATGTGTATGCAGGTGTGTGTGATTTTTGACAGTTGGAGTTTGAAATCTTGAACATTCTGAGGCAGGCTCTGAACATTTCGTCAATGTAAGTGAATGGGAGTTTTGGGGATTTTTGATCGTCCGCTATGGGAAAACTGGGAGTCCGATCGGTTAGCAGGCTCAAAATGAACTTTTTTTTTTTTTTTTTTTTTTTACTTGGTAGCACTGGTGTTTACAACTTTAAAAAGTTAGGAGCACCAGCAAAAATTTTGGAGCACCCACTGAAAATTAAGGAGCACCACAGCTACAATTTATGTATATATATTAACAGATTTCTTTTATTTAAAAACACCACCACTTGCGCTTAAGCCCGGTTCACACTGGTTCACAAGAGATGTACATGGTGCATTAGCAGAGCAGAAGCAATGTGCAATTTGAGGCACGAGAGACATGTGTGCTTTCACACCAGCAGCGTTTCACAGTGCAGTGTGCTTTGCAGAAAGGTTCTCGGATTCCATAGTTATCTTCCTTGAAAAGCAAACCAAAAAATATATAAGAGTTATTGGGAGTGGCTGTTGAGGAGTTTTGTTAACTTGATCGTTACGTAATATAACATTTACATAATGGGGAGGAGAACGTTTACTATTCACGTGTGACGAAAACGCAACACTATTTTTTTTCCAAGAATAATATTGTATCTCTGAGAGTGCATTTTGGATTTTAAATTGATATCGAGCCTGATCAAAGCAACTTTAAGAAATGGGTAGCAGCATTAGAATAGAAAACAGATTTGACATGTTTTTTTTGACGTGTGTTTTTCTGTTTTAGTAATCTATCAATTTTATTGCTGTACCTCCAAGCCAAAAATAACACTCTTCTCTTTCATGATTAGTGTATATTAAATGTAAAACATACTACTCTACAAATGTTTTTCTGTGTAATTTATACTTTTTTGTGTCAACTCTTCTTCATTTAAGTCTTTCAACTGTGTATTGGTGCTTCAATTCTGCACGAATTGTTCCAGCAACGCAGCAAAAAGTAGACTCAACACCAAAACTCCCATTTCACTGCTGCTCACGCTTTTT